>NW_020955554.1:1974967-2067630 GCF_003031625.1 Empidonax traillii
GGCCACTGAGCACCACAGATCCCTTCCTGACCTCCTGCTGCACCAGCGATGCACTTACTCCAGAGGATTCTTGAGCCTCTTCTGCAGATGGACCAGCCTTGCTGTCTGTTTGGAGACTTTTGTTTGTTTTATTTTTAATACTGTCCTAAGGTGAAATACTTTTCATGGTTTGTCAAACAGGATTATGGATTTGACTGTAAAACTGTGACTCATCTCAGCCTTCGTTTTTCTTATTAAGAATGATCCTGGTGGAAAGTGCAAATGAAAATGTCAGATCTGTCATAAATAATGTAAAAATGACAGCCAGGAGGAGAGCTCTGCCAGACCCTCTTTCTGTCCACACTCACAGAAAAGAAATCAGTTTTGGAGGGCTGGGACTGGGATTTGTGCAGTTTTGTCGCCCTTTTGACTTCATTGCATTTAAGTGCTCACATCATCCAGGTATCTAGTCCAAATATTTAATTTATGCCTTTTATTTTGGAGGACCGTGTGTCATCATTCTTGATTGTTTAGCTGGAAATTAAGCATTTGAGCTTATAGCTCCTATTCTTAGTTGATTCTGTGAATGCATTTCATCTCCCTGATATTTTATTTCTGAAAGCAATGCTATATCCAGGGCACAATTAAACTAGTAACTCTTTGCTCTGTGTTTTGTCAGAAAGCCAGTTTAAAGATTTAATGTCTCAAAGGAGAAAAATTACGGTGGACCAGCAGTAAAAAATTAAATCCTTGACAGTTCTTCAGCAAGGATACATAAAGCTGTTGATAACAGTGTGGTCTGTTGCAGCTGATAGTGTGAGGGCACAGAATTTTGTTGCCAGTTGCAACATCAGATTTCAAGGTCGAGCTCAAATCCTGGCCTAGTGATAGGAATGAGGTAACAATGTGTGACAGATAGTGATCCAAGTGCTAGAAACCTTGAATTTAATGTCAGTGCCTGTTACAGAACACAGTGGGGAACTAAAGAAAGCAAACATTGTTCTTGTATCATCTTTTCTCTTTTAAGGAGGAGAATCTTACTGGGGAAAACCCTTCAAAGATGAATTCAAGCCCAATTTGTCCCACACAGGGCGTGGTGTTCTTAGTATGGCAAATTCAGGACCCAACACAAACAAATCACAGTTGTAAGTATTCACTTGCCTTTTGTGCTTTATTGTTTCCCTCTGGACATTGTGTCTTACTCTGTTAAGAAAACAAATGACATTTTATGAGCTACTCTTTAAATTCAGTCAGGTGAAGTATCTGTCGGGTGCTGCATGTTCCAGTCAGGGCCACAGCTGCTCTTACCAATCCAAGTGAAGCATGGCAAGAAGACCCATAGATTTATTGCATCATCATTAATTTGTCTTTTCTGGTTTTATGATTTGAAATTTTTGTTTGTTTTTGTCAGTGTCCCCTCAGTGTTACCCCTGTAAGATCACACCTATTGACTCTCTTTAAATTTAGCCCTGTATTGAACTTTTTAAAAGGGCTCAATAAAGTGAAACACACTCTGTGAAAATGTTACTTCTTTTTAGTCACCTGATTTTAAATGAATGGGAACGGTTCTGCTCTGTTGAAATGTTTAAAGCCAGGCATGGCCAAGTGCACCATCTGGGATTCATAATAACTTGTTTCTCAATGTACAAAAGCAGAATGAGGACTAAAATGAGGAAAAAATGCATAAAGAAGGAGGAAGGGACACCAAGGAAATGTAAAGATACTGAAGTTGTAATAGCCTTGTTTGTATGTAAATTAATACAGGTATTTGCCTGCCATCCTTTGAAAATGTTCTGTCTCTTTGAGCCAACTGTTTATTGGTTGCTCCAAAGTTGTTCTTTTATTGGGAGCAGCAGGAAGGAGAGTAAGAGTGTGTGTTGTCTTGGGACTGAGGAGGAAGGGAGGGAGTTCTTGGTGTTGGTCTTCACAATACTAAATGCTGTTATGGCTTATAAACTTTGCAGCAGTGTGTTTGGCTTTAATTAAACACAAGTGCTTGTCTCAGGGCCTTTAATAGGCTTATTTGCATTCTTAAGGCTAAGCACATGCTGGGCAGTTTGCAGGATCAAGTTGCTGTACAACTTATTTTGGATTTGAATGTTATTGACAGCACTCAGGTGCTAAATTAGGAGAGAGCAGAGACTTATCTCTTCTTTTCTTTTTAAAAACAAACAAACCCCAAACCCAACAAAACGGAGGGATTCTAGAAACAGATCGTGAGTGTTGTGCCATATTGAGTCACATTTACTGCTGTAAATGTGATTGTATGTTCTCCTAAAATTTGCAAATGTAAGATGAAATTCCTTTATGTGTAAGCCCTTAAGAGACTCCAGCTGCCCGTATTTATAAAGCTTCCTAGGCAGCACATGGACACTTCTGGCAAATGCTGTGGCCTTGGGAACTCCCTGTAGGTGACAGGCAGTGCAGGACAGAGGGAGCTGTGTCCCCTCTGCAAGGTGATGCTTCAGTACTGCTCAGGACTTCTCCTCGGGGGTCATTCTGAGTTATATTAATTCTGTTATCCTTAATTTTAGTTTGACTGCAGTAATGAATTAGAAGCTTTCTCTGTATAATTGCTACTGCTCAGGGGTTTTTTATGACAATGCTACATAACTGACCGCATGATGATTTGAAGGATTGGATATCCAGGAATAAAGTGGTGCCCCTGTAGGAGTTTGCATCCTGTACAGCATCTCAACACTTTTCTCTCTGTCTTAATAGATTGTCTGGCACATTACAGCCCCTCCTGCTTGCAGTCATATACCTTCCTGAGGTAGTTGCTTATATGGAAAAGTGTTTTTGGAATGCTTTTATATTTTTAGCTGTCTCTTATGTAGCACAACAGCTGGGGACAGGGAGGAGAGCCAGCACTGCATGTCCAGCCAAGACAGACCATCGTGGGCTGCAGACACAGTGTGGAAACCTCTGGCTCATACACTTGTGGTCCAGGTTTTCCAAAGAAGCATCAAGCTTTAGGGAGAGGTTTTAGTAGCAAAGACTGCTTTGGATTTGTATTTTAGTTCCCATGATAAAGTCTAAGAATACAGCCCCCAGAATTCAAAGTCCAATTAATTAAAAATCCAAGCTTCGTGGGTTTTCATTACTTTAAACACTTTGAAGTATTATTCTGGGGTGTTTGTGTCTGAAGCACAATTCTCCAGAGGAGAAATGGATCACCAACAGGCCAATTGAATGGAAGAGAAACTCAAAAAGGAAATATCCAAAAAATAAAACTTTGCATTGCAGAGACTGTTGTGTCATACAATTGTATTTGCCAGATAGAGGCTCCCTATCATGTACTAGAGATGTTCTTCCCAAGCAGGGTGCACGTCTCCCTGCCTTCCCACAGCCTGGTTAATCTTGGACTTGGTGCAAGGCCCCATGCTTGGAGTATTCTTTAGGGATAAAGGTGTAAAAGGGAGAAGTCAAAACTCCAGAAGTCCAGGACAAAACCCACAAAACTGAGGAGTTAAAGGATGTTTTGTCAGCAGGCCTCCCAGAGAGGAACCAGAGAGGGAAGGAGGCTTGTTTTTCTCCAAGAGCTTTTTCCTAAACCTTCGGTTTTTAAGCATTCCTGGCTGTTGCTGAGGGTCAGTGGGACAATATGGTAACTGTTATGTCTTTATTCTTTGCAGCTTTATCACATTCCGCTCTTGTGCATATCTGGACAAGAAGCACACAGTTTTTGGAAGGTAAGTGAAGGATACTACAGGCAGCAGTAGAGCAGAGGTGCTCTCCTGTGTGTCTGAAGCCTCAGGAGAATCTTGTGACTCTTGTCATTGAACTGGAGCAAAATCCCAGCTCTCAATCCAGTTCTCCTGGTCATGAGTAGGTGGGCAACATCACATCAGTGCCAATCATCAGACCCTGCCTTTTTTTCCTCCTTCCATCCCTGTAAGTTGCCTTATTTCCCTTCTGTGGGTGGCCCTCCAGGAGTCATGAACACAGGAATGAACCATGTTAATAATTGTGCATGGTAATTGCTGGGACACAGGAGACCACCTCTTCAATACTGCTTTCATCCTCTTATGAGCCATCAACTGGAAAATTAGTCATGACAGGACTGCTCTTCATCATGGCATAGAACATTTGCCATGCATAGAACATGCAGGCTTCTGCATAGATTAGGTCTTTTGGTCCCTTTTGTTCTTTTTTGTCCTTTTCTTTTGCTCCTGACAATTCTCATTGGTATAAAATCTGTGTGTGTGTACATCCATACATGTACATAAAGATATTACCAATGCCCAGACAGTGAGGGAACTTCATTCCTTATGAAGAAGTCTCTTCTGAAAGTCTCTTCCAGTGAAGCCCTCGCATGAGGGCAAAATTTGTTCTTTGCTGCAGGTCCATGGTATTTACCAAGCCAAGCATGGTGTTCTAAAGCATCCCCAGGAGCAGGGAAGGAGGGGGGGATGTTACTAACCTGCTGCACTGGTAGTTCCTGAGAATCTTACAACCTTTTTAAATGGAGATTTGGTTTTTTATTCTTTTCAGTTTTATCCTTTTGGAATAAATTGCAATTGAAAATAAAACCATGTGCTGTTTACTTTGATTGGATGTCATGCAATTGTGCTGTACAGTGAAAGTGATTTGTTTAATCCCATCTTCCCTGCCTGCAGGTTCTTGAGGGCAGAAAATGCTTCAGTGCAATGGCACTTTATTCTTGTGCTGTTAGTTCCAATACTGATTCTTCAATAATTGCACCCTGGGAAATGTATTTCTTTTTTACTTTCTCAGGTCTGTCCTAGAAAAATTCAAAGTTCCCTTGTCATTTGGTGAAAGCAGATAAATAAGGCAAATTCCAACACTAAAAGCTGAGAGCCAGTCTATTCTTGGAGGAGTTACCTTACCTAGGTCTTAAGACTATTTCACTTAAGCTACAATTCGAGTCTACCTTGCAAAAATCCCTTCAGATCCCATACAGTGATGCTGTTAACCGGAGCTGGCCACCTCATCAAACAGTGCTTGGGTTCGGACAGCTCAGCTGGAAATCAGTTGTGGATGCAGCCTGGCTTCAGTGAGCATCCTGTGCAGTCCTGCAGTGCCCTTGCTGTGTCTGGAACAGGCTCCAGTTCTACCACACTTGCCCAGGAAGGAATTTGCAGAGCAGCTGAGCTCACTGTGTGCAGGGACTGTGCTCCCAAAAGCCTTTGAAACAGCTGATACCTTGTGAGCCAAAGAGCTCAGATGATGTTTCACACTCTACATTGCCCTTTAGAGAGCAATCACTTCAGTCCAGGTAAATCTGGTTAAGTGTCTATAGCAGAGATTTTTGCAGTTTTAACAAAGACTGTCCTGATTAGTGAATTGTCTTTGTTACTACAGAAATCTGAGCTCAGGTGCCAGAATAAAGAAGTGGTGCTGCTTTCTCAGCGCTGCAAATATTTTTAGCTGAAATATAATGGAAAAACTTTATAAAACATGTTGGTTTAGAATCAGATTTGGCTCCCTGCATGAAAACTGGGTGACATCTTTGTATGAACACAGAGCAGGTCAATTTTGCTCTGGTCTCACTTGCATGTAAATAAATATTAATTCAATGAATGTAAAAAATGAAGATACTGGGATATATGTATTCCACTCACTCTGTATTAATCTACAAATTGAATTCTTGAATAATCAAATTTGCCTAAAAATTTAATATAAAAGGTTGCTGTGTGTAGCTCTTAAGAGCTATATTCTGTCATCAGAATCCTTCAGCTGTTTTTACCTGCATTGTTTTTAAAAGCCATAAAAGAAGATGCCAGAGATTGTACCTCTAGTGAAACTTCAACTTCAGTTTGCTATTTTAGATCCTGGCTGATTCCAGGATTTGGTGACTGTATCTGATCTTAGACTGTAGAGCACAATAATGTCTGGGAACCATATCTAGGAATAATATCTAGATTTAAGAACAGGATGAACCCATGAAATCAAGATTCTTTGTTTCCATCAGTGTTAAATTGGATTGTCTTGACTGGATGCTTACTGGCCTGTTGTGACTCTCATATAGATTTGAGGATTACTTATTTCAGTTAATATAGAAACCTAAATACTCTGATCTGAACTGTACCCTCAGCTCTTGCTGTGTGGCTCTGGTTCCTCTTAATGTCACATAGGTATCTTGGAGAGCACAATTTGACCTGTTTGTAATTTGTATAGAACTTTTCAGCAGGTTTTCCATACTTCAGGGAACACAAAAGAAGGAAAGAGCAACCATTCCCCACTCCTTTCTTTGGGTTTTTTTTGATCCTGTGTGGGATAGAACACTGGAGCTGTATCTTATTCATGTCCACACTGGTTTGAACCATTTTTGAATAGGAGCAGCTATTAATGTTGGATGTTTGGCTGTTGTTTGGAAAACACACCAAGCAGGTGTGGGCAGGGGGACTCTGAAGAGGTGGTGCAGTGGAATTTTCGTCTCAGGAGGAGGGTTCAGCTGGAGGACAGGGCAGGCATCGTGTCAGGATTGTGCTGCTCACCATGGCGGTGATGGGATGGATATACTGAAAAGAAAGGAGATAATCTGGCGTGGATGGGGAGCAAAAACAAAGGCAGAGTGTAAGAAGAATGCCTTTCCTTGGAGGCTGCATGGATTTCCTGCTCCAGCAGAGCTGCCTAGATTAAATTAGTAATTACCATTTCTAGTAATTACTATTTCTCCTGACTTAGAGCATGATGTAATTAACATGAAGACTGACTGGTGGCTTTTCTGGGCCTGTAGCTTGCTGGTGAGAGGTTTAATTTAGAAACTCAAATGATGTAAACCAAGTAACATGCATTTGCTCTGTACAGAGTGGATGAGAAGCATTTGCAGGGGATGAACTGCTGCATGGGGAGGGTCTGCATGATCTACAGGAACATTGCAGCCAGACCAGCAGATGGGCTCAGATTCCTGTCCGCGGTGCTTTATGCAGTTTAGAGGCAAGCACATCCCATCCATGCTGTTAGTACGTTTTCTGTTTTTCCAGTGTGCCACAGCTCTGGTGGATCAGAGACCTGCTACATTTACTCTTTATAAGCAGACTTAGAAACATCATTTCTGTCCCTGAGAGCTGTAAGTCCTGTAAGTAGAAAAGGGACTGCACGTGGATACAGGGAAGTTGTGACAATGACCCATTTCAGCCTACCTTCCACCACCAGTTTACACTCTTTTCAGAAAAAGAAACCCCCAGGAAAAAGTGAAATTGCTTTGTGGATGTTTTTGGGAGCCTATTGCAAAGCTGAAGAGACACATTAAAAAGTGCATGTTTCAAATAATAGTGGCAGGTGTTCAACAGGAGAAAAATGCTTTGGGAATTTTGGATGAGATTTAGGACAAGCAGAGCATGGTGGGCTTGAAAATGAGGACAGGTTGTAGGTACGTGAGGTGATGAAACAAAGGGCAGTAAAGGGAGCAAAGTGTTGTGGTCAGAGTGGCAAAGCTGGAAATGATCTGAGCAGCAGTTCTGTGTGTTCATCAGAGCATCACTCGTGTTTGTCAAGAACTGAGAAGAGGAAGTGGCAACTGAGATGGAGACGAGTGTGTCCAGGGCAGTTTTCTCCTTTGTATGTGGCTGCACATAGCTGCTGAGGTGGATAACTTTTACTGTCTCTCAAAGTTTCTGCTGCTCATTCTTCAGTTCTCTTGTTCCCAGAAATAATGAACAAAGTGGTTTAGGAAACCTCAGATTTGGGCAAATTGAAAGCATCAGTCAGTAGCTGACATTCACTCAGCTTAGTCTTCTCTTTTCTTCCCTTCTCCCCTTTGCCAGCTGCTTTTGTGGAAGAGAGTTCTTCCCTGGGATCAGTATCACTCTCTGTTAATATTCCTTAACCTCTTTAATGCTTTCTACTGCCATTATGTAGAATGGGGCAATGAAAGTAACTCTTGTCCTCTAAAGTAATTATCTACATAAAACAACTGCCAGGCATTATTCAGTCACCCAGGTAGGGTAAATAACACAGTGGCAGTTGGCACTTGCAGCATTCCCTGTATGGTTTCAATCAGTGAATCCAAATAGTTTCTAAGCTGGAAAACTCCTGTTCTTCTTGCTCTTCTGCTTTAGTACATCTGAAGAATGGAGAAATTGTGTGACAGCAGAAGAGCTGATCCTGTGTTGGGAGCCTGACCTAATTTTGCACTGCAGAGTCTGCTCCCCAGACACTGGGATAGGAGGGAAGAGCAGGCTGGGAAAAGCAGCCAGGCCTCCTTTGGAAGCTGTGGCCCTCTCAGCACACCAGCACTGGGCTGCTGGAGCTGCATGAGGGCTGCTGTCACGTCCAAAACAGTTGTGTTGTCTCCGGAGAGGGACCTGTGCCAAAGCAGGGAGGTCCTTGTGTGCCAGGTTCTTCTGCTGAGTCTAGTTTCAAAAAGCTTTTTCCCAAGTTGTTTGATTTTTTCTGCACCCTTTACTGCTATGTGTCACCTGCTAGATTAAGCCCTTATGAGATATTTTGGCTGCATTCTTGTTGCACGTTGGAATTGCTCCCTCCATTGCAGATTGACTCTGTGCATAGAAAACATTTTGTCCTGATTGTACGTGTTTGTGCATGTATGTGCTGTTCTCTGTGTGTGTGTATATAAATATATGTTCTCCTTTTTATAAAAATAACCCTAAGGGCAGAATGTGTTTACACATACAGCAATGTTTCTTTCTGGTTTCTGTTTCTAGTTCAAAGCGCTTTTTTAAATAGTCCAGACATTGTTCTTGTATCATCCTCTGACCAGGAAACTATTGTCCTGGACTCCTGCCATCCCCAGCACTGCATAAGGCTTAATTCCTATCATTCTTTTCTAAACAAAAGTATGAGGAATAGGTCCACATGTCTTTGAGACCGTCACCACCTGTGAGGGAGATGCCCTTCTCTTTGGGGGCAGCATTAACTGGTGCCCAGGAGACCTTCCCTGGCATATTGCAGATGGATAGAGCCTGCTCCAGGTATTTCACTCCAACACCATGCGTGGTTGTGAAGCAAGGTTACTGGGCTACATAAAGGAGCCTTGACAGGAAGGAAGATTTCAAGAACATATCCAAATGTGAAATGCAAAGATATCCAGAGCTAACTTACCCAGTTTTCAAGAAAACAGAATTGCACAATTAAGGGCAGATTTTTGTTTTCATTCCTGTGCTAACAGAAAAAAACCCCTAAGTGTGCCTGCCTTGTCATTCATGCTTAGATGTAATGCAACATTTATCAAGCTCCTCTAAAAATACAAGCTGTCTCAGGGATGCTGAGCTAAATATATAGCTGAGATCATCCCTTCTCTGTTCAACGTCTAGTGGAAGCACACAGCAAACTCTTGGTTTCACTGGTTGTTCTAATGTAAATGGTGTCTCGAAGGTGTTACCCTTCCCCCTGTAGGATGTCATCTGAACATCTGTTTAAACCTCACTTAGTCAATTTAGGACAAACCGTGAGTGGCACCTTAGAAAAGGAACAGAGCCAGAAGCAGGGGAAATGGTTAAATTTGTTTCTGTCCTTCTCCCTTCCCTGCTGGCCCCCAGCTTGGCACAAATGACACTGCACAAGGCAGGTCAGCACAAGGAACTGTCACTGTCTGTGTCACACGTTTAGCACATGAAAAGACCATAAAGGGGTATTAGCTGGGCTTCTGGAGTCTGCATTTTCTTTTATTGAAAATTAGGTATTTATATTAGAATACTGTTAAGTAATGGTTCTCTCTTTAGAGGTTTGGTTTTGTTTTGTGGTTTTTTAAATGTTTTAATGTACTGATCGAATGTTTTTTTCTACATAGGACTTGTATGGGCTTTTTTCTTGGCAAGATGTCCATGGGCTTTTCTTCTTACACCCATAATATGTGTTGTGGGACAGGCAAAGAATCCCCAAAACTTCTCTGGTGTGTTTGTTTCCTCACTGTGTGAGAAGCAGTTGCTGTAAATGATGCCAGTGCAGGGGCTTTGACACATTACATCTCATCAACCTGATTTTAGTGCTGCAATGTAACATCATGAGATTTGACAATAACAACATGTAACGTTTCAAGAGCTTGCATGTACATTGTCTTTCTACTTAGATCAGAGGAAAGCTTGGAAAAGCCTTTACAGTTGGAGACCTCAGGTTGAAATAATCAATTTTTTTGCATCCACTTATGACTGCCTTGGTTAGTGTGTAGTTCAGTTTTTACAGGGTGGGTCATGTTTGCTGTCAGATCTCGTCCTTTTTGGATATTAATTTTTAGTGATGAAACACCAGCCTGATCCTGACAAAGCTCCCAAGTGCTCCCCGAACAAAAGTGACCAGTAGATTATTTCCAGTCCCTCTGGTCAGAGGTCTCTCCTCTCAGCTGGTGGTTTGTATTCAAATGAGGTTTTATTTTTTATTGGGATAATGGCAGTGTCTAAAGACATTAACCTGTACTGAGAGCTGACTGTGCTGACACTGTAACACACATAGAGATACTCTCTGTGCAAAACGTTGGAGAATGCAGGGATGTAAAAAAAAAGGCAGTTTTCCATTTGAGAGACAAGAAGTGAAGAAGAAAAGAGAAGGACGTGCTCTGCAGGCATAACAACTTTGTCTTATTTCCCCTTAGCCCTTTACAGTCACATCAAAAACGACTATTTAGATCATTTACTAACGTTGACCTGTGAATGCCATGTCTATCACAGCCTTTTAAAACATACAAGTGACAAAATATTCCCAATAAATTTTAATTAGCATAGAGATTGCAGATCTGGGAGCATCACCAAAATGCATTAGACCTACTATTGTGGGAGGTCTTGCTATGGGCTAAGGGATTACTCAGTTGAGATTGCCAGTGCTTGGCTGACGTGGCCATTTCAAATTATCAGAACCTAATTAAACGAAAACATACGAGCAGATAATGAGTGGAGCTGTTGGCTAGAAAACCCTCCAATATTAAATCAGAAGTTTCCTTTGGGGCAGTTAAATTACAGTGAATACATCTTAGGCTGGGTGTTAATCACCAGTATTATAACTGAATCTGATATTGACCTGGAGGGAGATTTTAAAATTGAGTTTTTGTTATGAATTTTCCAAAGTTCATGCAGGATCTTCCCGCCCTGTGCAGCCTCCCCCAGTGTGCTCCCTCCAGTCACAGAAGATTGAGGCTGTTCTAGCCTGCATGCACGGTTTTTAATTGCTCTTAGAAGCCACAACCTGATTACAGCACATCAGCAGGCCCACGGGGAGTACAGTTTGGAGCAGCACTGCAGTGTGAGCAAGGCCAGCTGTGCTGGGCACGTGCTGAGAACACCCTGTCTGACCTGCCTTGGCTCATCCTCTGTGCTGGGCTCTGTCGGTTTGGTTTTAGTGCCTGTTGAGTGCCTGTCCCAGCCGGGGGCAGTGGGGCGGTGGGCAGTGCTGTAGAAGGTCCCTTTCTCCACTGGATCAGGTGAGGCTGTGTCAGGTGAGAGCCAGGGGCCTCTCCTGGTGCTGGCTGGGCAGATGCCATGGCAGGACTGGGCAGGGTGAGATACCCTGGTACAGCTGTATGAAGGTGACTGTGAATACCGTGTGTGTTTTGGTTGAGGCATTGCTTATTTCTTTGATATGAAAGCAGAGACAGGCGATAAAACACTATATATTCCACCAGTTTGATTCCCCCTCCCCCCCCCCCCAGTTTCATTTAATTTGGTTTTCCTCCATTTCATTTGCCCAGCCCTTGACAGCCTGCTGGTGCTGGAGTCCCAGTAATCCCAGCAATCAGTCCTTAAACCAGCTGCTCCCTGTGAAGGCTGCAGGATTACCCTGTCCTGTGGGACCTTGGTGGCCAGCTCCTGTCCTCACTGCTGAGCTGCCAGCCCCAAACTCCTCCCCAAGCTCCTGCAGGAGCAGTGCTTTTGAGAATTACGGCTGCTTCTCATTGTCCCACGGCCGTCAACATGAACTGGAGTTTTGTTTCCTGGCCATGTGGCTTGGCTCTCTTAAAACAGATGTTGTCCAGCAACAGCCTGCTTTGCTAATGGATCTGGATCGCTTGGCATCTACAGCCTGTCTTCCTCTCTATTTACTGCTCTTCTAAGAATAGCTGTTTTCAAATATAATTGGGGATGATGTGAATAAAAGTGTTAAATACCCTGGGACCAAGATCTGATCTCAGCAGGACCCCTCTGGAAATGTATTGACTCAGTGGTTCTTGTTTAAAATTAGCTTTTGACACCTGTCAGCCAATTTTTTATTGAATGTGTGCTGTGTTCACCTCATATCATTCTGGTTCCTCAATCAAAATATCAGCCGCCTTCCAGAAGTCTGTTCCACGGACACTTTTATCCTTGTTAACCACATCTGTTGTCTCAGTGATAGAAGGTTGTTTGACAGACTGTTTTCCACAAAGCCTTGTTGATTGCTGTTACTTATTTCCTCTATTTCTTAATCATGTCCTGTCTCCACTATTCCATTATTTTGCTGGGATGGATGACAGGATTATAATTATCTGGTTTACCCCATTTATCCCTTCTAAATATGCTTTTCTGGAAGTTTCCCATTGTTCCACACTTTTTTTTTTTTTTTTTTGAAAATGAACATGCAACACTTCAGAAAGGCTTCAGGCTTAAACATTTTCAAGCAAGTATTTGGATATGTTGGCTTGAAAAGTGAGAGGCCAGGGATCTGACATCCTCCAAAGTAAAAACTGCAGTGAAAAGTGTCCCAGCATTCCCCTTGGCTGTGACCTGATGCTCTGCTGCCTTCCCAGAGCCCTCGTGAGCTTGCAGACATGATGTTCTCCTGGAGCAATCCTCGCTTTCTGTGTTATTGCTGTTCATGCAGACAGCTCTGTCGCTGCTCTCCTGGAGTGCTGGAGTTACCGTTCCCTTTCTTCTTGATAACGTCTTCAGTCTGATGTACAATTTAAAAACAAAGAGACTTGTTCTTCATCTGGCTGGTTTCTGTGGCTCCAGGGTTTTTGGACAAATGGCTTTGCTTTGCCTCTGAGTGTTTGACTTTTCCATGTTCTACTTAGTTTTAAATTCAGGTCCTATATTTAAGAAAAAGTTTTTACCTTCCATACTAAATGACATTTTCTTAGGTCTTCCAAATAGTTACTGATTTTCCATCCCCCAAGCATGGTGTTTTAAAAATCTGCTAGAGAATTATGAATAATAAATTAGAATAAATTAGATATATTAAATGTAAGGGTGCAGGAATATTTTGAGTATGTTGTGACAGGTGGATATCATGTCTTTCCTCTTTTAGGGTGGTTGGTGGCTTTGAGACTCTGACTGCTATGGAGAATGTGGAAAGTGACCCCAAAACAGACCGTCCCAAGGTACGTGCGAAGCACCAGGGGCTGTGCCCTTGCATGGCAGGGCTGCTCACCCTGCTGACACCTCTCAAAACCAAATTTGGGGGGGATGGCACAGCTTAATCAGCAGATGGAATTATTGTTCTTCTCTTGTGCTCCCAGGAGGAAATAAGAATTCAGACAACGACTGTTTTTGTGGATCCCTATGAGGAGGCCGACGCGCAGGTGAGGACGGTTGGTTGCTTGGCTGTTTTATTTGGAAGGCCAAAGCTCTTCTGCGGAGAACTTTGTAACTTTTCTCTGAACATGGGCAGCCCCCTGGCCCATGTGGTGTCCAGCTAAGGTTGAGCAGTTCCCATTCAGCAGTGCCTTGTGTGCCAGGATCATCCTGACTCTTTCAGTGCAGTTACTCTTGCAGCTGAGCCTGGCACAGCGCCCAGGCCATCAGCTTCCCCTGGCTTCCCTGCAAATGCCCACACTAGCTCTGCTTAGCTGCAGGTGAGAAGAAAGGAGTCTTCTTGTAATGGCTGCAGGCAGCCTGTTTGCAGTGGCCATTGAGAGGTGTCTCCTAAAGCCTGCCCTGTAATCACAGCAGTGCCTGTTACTGGTTTAGCGTGCTTAAAGCTTCAAAGAACTGTAGACATTTTCTCCTTGTTCTGTCTCTTGCAACAGATTGAATCCTTTGCTTCCCACAGGTTACTGCTGAAAGAGAGAAGTTCCAGCAGGAAGAAGAAGCAGCCAAAACAAAAGCTGAGGTGGTCCCACCACAGAAGGAGGTCCAGACTCCTAAAACTTATCGGCAGGGGATCGGAAAATACATCAACATGGCTGCAGCGTGAGTTCCCTGCCCATCTGATCTTTGCTGAGGGTTTTAGGTTCCTTTCCTGCTGGATGCTGATCCTGTTCACGTTTGTTTTGTGCTGGCAAAGACACCTTCATGTAGTCCTAACAGTCCAGAGTTTCCTCTCCTGTTGTTTTGCAAGATTACAAGTTAACTGAGCATTTCTTTTAGCACTTGAACATGACCAAGTTGGTCTTTACAGCGTGTGCTGACTTCAGAACTGTAGATACATTTCCAGAACTCAGAAATCCCTGAGGAACTGTGTGGTGTCACTTCCCACACTATCTTTTATCCTCTTCCTTTTCTGCAGCTATTTCTGAAGGCCATGGTCCCGCAGATGTTTTTCATTTGGCAACTTCTCCCCTGTACAAAGTCGTTTCCCTAAGCCCCTGTCAGTCTGCTGCTCTGGTTCCCTGTTCAGCCACACAAGCAGCTGAAATGGCAGAAAGGGGAGTGGGTTCCCAGGCCTGCTGTGGGAGCACAGGGTGTCTGCTGAGTAACTCCTGGATACCCGGCTGGTTGGACAGGCTTATCCTAAAGCACCCTCTCCCAGACACCCTTTGTACTCCTGTCAGGATTGGCAGCACTGTTTTCTTTCCTAAGGACACTACAGAATCCTGGCTGAGCAGCAGCTTAGCATGTGTTTGGGGAAAATTAAATTAAATGCCTTCCACTTGATTTTTAGCAGACTTCTCTAAAAGCATTTGCAAAAGTGTTGTTGTCTGTCTGCATAAAGGCCTGTATTTATGCATACACAGATCTGGGCAGCTATTTAATCAGCTTGTGTGTGCCTTCGTGACTTACAGACATTTGCATAATTGTGAGAACAGAAATATGTTAGCCCAGGTGTGTCAGTAAAATGTTTCAGTTACAAAATATTGCTTGTCCCTTAAACTATGTTTAGCTTAAAACTGCTGACATGTTGCACTATATTTACAGAGGAAACCCTGGCTGAGCATGTGGCTCTGTGGAAAGGACCAAGCAGTACAGAAAGGACCTTCAGTCCTTGCAGCCTGCCTTGACACCGGGAGTTTGGTCCACAGAGCTCTTTGGCAGGTTCAGGGTTCTGTGTTCTCCCTATCAGCTACTGATACCTGGCAATAAAACCAGAGCACGTGAGCTGGCTGCATAATGTTTCCGTGGGGTTGCAAACTCTGCTCAAACAGCAGAGCAGCTGCAACAGGCTGGGCTTGAGAAACAGGAAAGAATCTGAAAAGCTCGGCCAGCTGCTTTATACCTGATTCCTCTCGAATCCCTTTGCTGCCACAGGTGCAGGTGAGGTGGTGTAGGACGAACTCGTGGCTCATGTTTTCATCATGACCATGCTAAAAAAGTACAGCTGTTAAATCTTCAGCTCCGGCCTGGAGAACTTAATGTGCTTTGAACACGTTCCTGGGAGTGTTCAAAGCCCGACCCAAACCATCCCCACAGGCTCACGCAGTCTCTGTCTTTTTGGGCTTGCCGGGGGCCCCCATGTCCGACCCCCTGCAGTCTCCGTGCTGGCACAGAGCTTGCACTCCTCTCTGCTTGACCAGGGCTGGGCTAGCTCTGCCATAGCTGTTGATGGGAGAGAACAGGCATGCAGCTGCCCTGGTCTCACTGAGCAGTAAATAGTGCCTGAGAATTGTTTTTGTTTTGGCTCCAGGAAGCGCAGCGCGGAGGATGACGGGCCCTCAACCAGCACAGCTGCGAAGAAAGAGAAAAAGAGCTCAGGCTTTGGGGACTTCAGCTCCTGGTAGCAGCACGGGGAGCCCAGCACTGGGGCAGCACAGCAACAACAGAAAAGGCGCCTCCCACGTGTCCCCAGAGAGCCTGAAAGACAGTCTGTCCTGGGGAGGGAAGGCACGGGCCTGCCCTTGCACTGGGAGAGAGAACTGCTGCTTTGTTGAGGCCAGTTAATGCGGCTTTGTTTTCTAGAGAGCTCGTCCCCCGCTCTGCATCTTCCTCGAAGGCTGTTGTGTTGTTGTTTGCGAAGCAGGGAGCAGGCTCCCAGCTCCCCAGGGATCAGCTGGAGCCTTTCTCTCATGGCTGGCAGCAGAGCAGGCAGAGCCCAACCCCACAGGACACTCCTGCAGGGAGCAGCCACGGTGGAGAAAGAGCTCCTTTCACAGGTAATGGTCCCCAGAGCAGACCGGTGTGCCAAGCAGAGGAATGAATGAACGTGCTGGGAAGTGCCTGTGCTGCTGCAGGGCTCTGTGTGGGCACCCCAGCCTGTCCTGCCCTTCCCTTCCAGCTCCTCTTGCTGGTTCTCAACAAGGACCAATTTTGTCTCTCGCTCTTGGCGGGCCTGCGGGGATCATGCCTCGGTCTCCGAAGGGCCTCACTCGCTCCAAAACGAGCCCCCTCTGAACCTGTTAAAGTGTCAGCAGCCTGGGGGAAGCTGCAGATGTAGATGGGGATCCTGGGGTAGCACTACTTGTTGCTCCCAGTGGCTGCCCTTCCCTGAGCCACTGGACAGCCAGAGGGGCCAGGATGCACCAATTCACACGTGCCCTCAGGACCCAGAGACTCCAGCCTGGAACAACTGAGCAGGAATAGAGAGAGCCATCCCTAAGGCCTGCTCCTTGCAGGGGAGCACACCCCATAGTCTGCCCTGCCGTCAGGCTCCCCATCGTTAGGGACAAGCACAGAGCATAGCTGACAGCTGTCTTGGGTATTTCCACTGCACGCCTACAAATTATTAGGAATCGTAGTAAAGCCTTATGGAGTAAAGGGATATCAGCCTGGGAAGTTTTAATCCCAAAACATCTGTGTGTTACCTTCACTTAGACTCGATCCTGAATGTTAGTTTGCAGTTCATCTTCAGTGTTTTCAGAGGAGAGAAATGCCCTCCCTACCTCCTGTGTGGCTGAGAAGAAAGTTTTGTTAATCCCCTTTGGAACAATACATTTGTACTGGTGGTTTCATGTTTTAAGGGAAGACTCCACTTAAATGAAATTGCTGTAAAAACTTTTGGTAAAATATTTTGCATTAAATGCTTTTATTTTCTTTTGACTGCTTGCCTTCAACTGTTCACCTATCATTTCCAAGATCATGGCATTGCAAAGTTGATTGTTGTACAAGGAAATGATTCATTCGTGCTTTTTAAGATGCTCGTAAGGAATTGGGATCTCTGAGGATATGATTACATCTTTGTTAAATCATAGGAAGTTCTAACTGGTTTGGAAGAATAATGGGGGCGGTTGTTTTGCAACATTTTTAAGCAACTAAGTTTGAAATAACATGTTTGGTTACTGGAACAGGGGTATGATGGTACTTTCCTAATGCTGAGTTTCTTCTGTCCTATTGGAACCTCTTGTTTCTGCTGGGTTGTCTTTTCATGATAAATTTTTATTGATTCCTTCTACCTAACTTGTACTTCAGTACATTTTTGAGTCATCAAGTGCACATCTAGAGCTGGAATAGTTTCTTGAATCCATAAGGGTAAAATACTTTTTTTGTACTAGATTAAAATGAAGATTATTATGAAGGAAAGGAGCTTTTAATTACAAGGAAGGCAGCAGAGGTGTGGCAAGGATTCCCGTTTCAGCAAGTCCTTGCTGCAGATTGATCCAAGAGGCAGTTTCCTGTGGCAGCAGGAGGCTGCAGAGATAACTGCCCACCTTCCCTTCTGCTTCAGTTTGTTGGCAGAGCTCAGTGCAGTGGGATAGCAGAAGGACCACTGCTGTGCACGGTGCTGCCTGTCCAAGCACTGCCCCTTTCTTACCATTTCCCACCATAACCTCAGGCACAAAAGAGAAACAGTTTCCTGGATCCTGGGAAGGGCTGAGCGTGACCCTTTCAGTTTTGCTCCAGGCAGAGGTGAAGCTGTTGAGCCCCCGTTCCCTGTGGGACCTGGATGCAGCTCTCTGGCCTGCTCGTGCTCACAGCTGCTGGTGGTGGCTCCAGGCTGAGGGAGCCTGGCTCTGGCCAGGGGTGTCCCAGAGGCTGAACAGTCTGGTCACTGTGCTGGGGTTTGTACCGAGAGCTCTGTGGGGCACCAACACCAACCCTTGCTTGGGCAGCCAGACCCTGCAGCGAAGTTTTGTCCTGCAGTTCCACCCCTCTGCTCCACCCTGCACCTGTACTTTTGTGTACTTGTCAATTAACTTCAACTTGTCTTCCAATGTTCACAACCCATGGGGACAACGAGACACCATCTCTTCTGTAAAAGATGGCAGGGGCACAGTGTGGGTGCTCAGAGAGCCGAGCAGTGTGATGTACCCTTCATTTTTACAAAACCTGGCTCTTGGCAGGGTGACTTGCAGGCTTCACTACCTGAGCCAGGTAAAGGGAGGAAGGAGCCCTTACTGAAACCTTTCCCCCCACAGCCCTTTCATCACTTGGTTCTCCAGCAAGGACTGTGTCTTAAGGGAATACCCAACCAGCTCCTGCCATGGCCAGAGGGATCGGAGGAATTGTGCAGCCTTGCTACAGGAGCTCACTCCTGGGAACTGCTGTGCTGTTTGGAGGCACACTTTCACGTGCTTTGTCTTTGACACTTTTCCAGTAAATGTGCTTAGAGAGCAAAAGCAGGATTTTAACCAGTAGCTGAAGTAGCTTTTGTCTGGCCTTGACTAGAATAACACCAGTACCCTGTTACTTTGCCTTGCTCCACACCTGAGTCGTTTCCCTCCAGCTCCTCTGAAGACAGTAACCAGGTAATGAGCTTTCCCTGGAGCCCGAGCCACCCTCGGCACCAAAGGCCATCTTGTTGAAACCAAGGACTGTGCTAAGCTTTTGTGTCTCCTGGCAGGAAAACCAGAATGAGCAGTACGAACACGAGCAACAAAAGCTGCTGTTTATCTGCCTGATTCCTTTTGGAAGAGCCTGTGGTCCTGGAGACCTGCAGCAGCAAAGCCATGTCTGGTGGTGCAGTGTGGATGCCTGGGACATCTTGGGAGCTGATGCAGTTCGTGCTGCTGGCACTGAGGCTTTAAGGACAGCGAGGTGAAGATTGTCTTGTGGGTGGGTGGGCTTGCAGGGCCAGTTCTGGGGTTCTGGTCCTAAAGCTGTGGTGTGTTGGTTCAGCACTGCCTACGCTGGTGTGCCGAGGGATGGTCTCTGCTGCCCGAATCCTGCATTTGTGTGGCACGTGCCCATACCAGGGGCAGGGGTTCAGCAAGGCAGTGAAGGGCTCAAGTGCTAAAGGCACCGTCACGGCCAAGCCCTTGGAAGGGAGAGGAAGGCTGAGCACGCTGGAGCAGAGGAGTGCCGAGGGGCCGTGCTGCTGGCTCCACGCTGGTGCGTGTGCAGCTGGATGGGCACAGTCTCGGTGGGTGCAGAGGGCTCTTGCGGCCCCCCAAGCACTGGTGACACCAGCATGGGCCGTGTCAGTCCCCTTGGCTCTTGCTGGAGTTGCAGGCATGGCCGTGGCCGCCCTGCAGCCAGCAGGATCAGCTGGCAGATAAGCCTCTCACTCAGACGCTGGGTTGTAAGTCTCGAATATTTCTGGGATCCTCCAGATGCAACCCCTCACCAGCAATGTTTGGAAGGAACAGGATGTCAGAAACCTGGCACAGGAAGCAGCTTTTATAAGCAAGAGAGGGGATTTGCCAAACACCCCCCCAAGTTAACACTGTTTGCTTGGAGAAGGCAAACAGCCTCAGTCAGACGCAGGAAGGGGGCGGGCAGTGCCTGCCCTGGCCGGCAGTGCCTTCCACCCCACGCTGCAGCCAGGGAGTTCTCACTTCCTCTCTTTCTTCAGCAAGTGTGTTTGTTATCACACCATGGTGGAGGATTTAGGCACCCTGTGCTGTGACTGTGGGGAAGGGGCTGGAACCAGGGCTGTGCTTGGAGCTCAGGGAGCGCAGCCCCCCTTGCTCTGGGATTTTTAAACAAAATGCATGTTGTGACTGTGGGCTGGGGCACCCCATGGCCCCAGGAGGGACATGCCCACTGCAGGGACATACTGCTGTTTGGGATAAAGCTGGGGCCGTGGGGGGAGAGCTGAGCCCAGGAGACACTGCAGTGAAGCCACACTGACACTGTTCTGCTGCAGAGCCTGAACCCCCTGAGCTCAGCCCTGGTGCACAGGCCACGGTGGGCTCTGCAGAGCAGGGGCTGCACAGGCTGCCTCGCTGGGCCCGGCACTGACTCACCCTCCGCTGAGCTCAGGCGCTGTGGCCCGGTGACTTCATCCTCAGGAAATAGCAACCGAGGAGGAATCTCTGTCACTGCCATCCCTGTGCACACACACAGGCTCTGGCTGCTGCCTGCACTGCTGCCTGCACTGCTGCCTGCACTGCTGCCTGCTCCCAGCCCCAGCTCCAAGGCAGGAGCAGCCCATCCTGCTGTTGCCTGGAGCAGGAGCCAGAGTTTAGCAAAGTCTCAGGGCTGGTGCAATACCAGCACCAACTTTGCTGCCCCCAGTCGCTGTTTAAAGGTCAGGAGGGCTGAGGCAAGCGAGTTCAGTACTCACTGTCACTTGTCCTTCGTGGGCCTGTTTGTTCAGGTTTGCTTTTGTGAAAAGGAAAGAAAATCAGCCACCTCTTACAGACCCCTCTGTTCCCTCCATCGGTGCTCATGCCGTGTCCCTGGCCCAGGGAGTTGCATGTCTGGGAGTTTTCTTCTGTGCGCAGCTCCAGGCTGGTTCTTTGGTACTTTCCAGGGCTGAGGAGTGTGCAGGAGCATCAGCCTTCTGACCCTGCTGACCTTGTGCTGGCTTCCCAACCCCTCTGCTGTTCGTGATGCCATGGAGAGGCCAAATCCTCCCTTTTACACAGAAAAGAGGTTGATCAACAATCACAGCAGGCTGGGTTTGACAGCTCATAACTTAATGGCTTTTAAAAAATAGCCACAGCCTGTTTTAAACATTAGTCAAGGTCTCCTCTGTCCTTCCCCCTGGAAAGCTTTCCCATCTCTCACTTTTCTGGTATTAGATACTTTCTCCAATCTTTGGCCTTCATTTATTAGTGGCTAATTATATCTATTTGCTTTAGCGCCAACATTGTCCTCTAGCTTGAATAGCTTTCTTGCCTCCCTAATGCTTGCTTCCTGGCTCTATTTATAGGCAGCAATTGTATCCCCCCGCAGCCACTGCTGTGCTTGGCTACACAGGCTCTGTGCCTTCAGCCTCCTCAGAGGGCCCCATCGCCCTCCTGCCTCCATCCCTGTCCCCTCCTCGAGTGGATGGGGTCAGACGGGTGCCCAGCCTGTCCCTGGCTCTGACACAAAACACTCAGATGTCAGCACTGGCCGTGATGCTTCGGGGCAGGAGCTGGGGCAGAGCCCTGTGCCTCCAGGGAGTCCTGTTGGTTATTTTTTCAGGCAGCCCCATGGGTTTATTTTTTTAGGCGAATGCAGGGATGACTTCAGACTCCTGTTTGCCTTCCCTGTCCCTCCTACCCCGTTTCTCTGGAGGGAGAGTGAGCACCCAGCAGTGCCAGGGCCCACCAAGGCAGCGCAGGGAGTTGTGTGATTCCCGTCTGCGCTTTCATCCCGGATGAAAGGGATGATAGAAAACATTTGTTTTTATGATAAAAGCAATTGACCTGGGAGGAATCTGCCTCACCAGGGTGGCCTGCAGCAAATCGTGGAGACGAGGCACAACATGCAGCCAACACCAAGTGCTTCCAAGCCTCGGAGTGGCTGCAAAGCAAATCCCTCCCCATGTGGAAGGAAACCCGCACTGGGCTTCCACGGCTGCTCCCGAGCCCAGACAACGTGGCCAGTGATGGTTTCAGTGGATTTTGTTGGGACAGACCTGCAGAGGACATTGTTTACCTTTTTTTTTGAATGCCTGGATTTTTTTATTGCAGACATCTTCGCCATAGATTTCAACTGAGCTTTTAATAGATGGGTTCTTCGCCAGCGGCAGTCGCAAATTGATTGCAGCAGAAATGGCAAGTGAAGACAAATATAGTGCAGGCTGCCTGCAGGGAGAGCACATGGAGGAAACTTCAGATGCTATTTTTGGTGTTTTGTCTCCACTGCTTACAGTATTTCTAATCTTTGTTTCTCCTTAAAAACATGTTTGGGGTTGGGATGTTTTGAGGTTTTTTTTCCTTGTGTTAAAAAAAGTTCCATTCTCTGGAAAAAAAAGTTGGGTGCCATGTCCATGGCCAGCTCTGCAGAACTGGTGGGTGCCATGGCCCTGGCTGGTGTGGCGGGAGGGTGAGGGTACACTGGTGATGCTGCCTCCACCCCCTCCGCTGGGACAAACACCAGGCCCATCTCTGTCCCAGGTGCTGCACAGGGGCTGACACAGAGCCAAACACTGATTTCATCCCCAGCCACGGGAACCTCATGGGGGTGCAGGAAAGCATAGCTGATAAAAAAAGGAAACTCTCCCACACTGCCGAGCCATCGCTGCACCACAGGGGCCAGTAGCAGCAGCCCCAGACCATCCTCTGCCTTGATTTGATCAAGCTGCAATCTGGCATTCCCAAAAAAATCCCTCTATTTCCCATGTTTGCCTTTAAATGACATAAAAAGCCCCTCTTCACCAGCATGCTGGATGGTGCTGGCATTGGAATAAAGACAACAAAAATGGGAAAAAAGAAATGGTTCGTCAGTGGCTCTGTGAGACATTCAGCAGAAGGCATCTGTTGCCCTTCCATTCCCAGCCAGGCTGATAATGCATGTCCAGCACAGCACAGTGCTCGTATCCAGCAGCTCAGCATCACCCACCCTGAGCTGGGGTGGGCTGGGGCTGCTGAGCACCCCAGGAAGGAAAAAACCCAAATTTTAAAAAAATTGAAACCCTCCTTTTTTAGTGTTTTTAAAGCACACACTAACATCCACATCTGATAACTCTGCAACACCCACCCACCCACCTCACAGTTCTGTGCCCGCTGCAGGAAGGATCAGGACGCCAATGCCCTGCAGAGCTGCCTGTCTTGCCCTGCCAGGCATCTCTGGAAGAAGGGGCTCAGTGCCACACTGGGCACATGCCCTCTGCCACCTGGGAAGGTTTTCAGCCGGCCTTGCTGATGCTGGCATGTGCAGCTGTACCCAGGAGGAGCAGCAGCGCTTGGGCGCAGTCCAGGGTAAATGTCTGCGGTGCCACAGGCGCCTGCCCGGCTCCGGCACTGGCACCCGCCCTGCACCGCTGTGAGGCTGCCACGACCCCGTCCCCGACAGCCAAACTCCCTTTTTGGGCAGCACACGCCAGCTCAGCCCCCCAGCCCCCTGCAGCAGGTTATTTCGCAAGGGAAGGCAGCTCGCGGAGGAGGTGTCGTGGCCGGGGATCAAAGCCCTTGGCGCCCGCCCAGTTTCCCAGCGTTTCGCTGGTGCCCAGCCCGCTCTGCAGCTGGGTTCATGTGCCAGCACCGCAGGGGAGGCCGCAGGGAGGGGCAGCCCAGGCCTTGCAGGGGGAGAAGGGCTCGGCTGTCCCAGGGTTGGGGTACTGAGTTCAGCCTGCTCTCCTCTCCCACCCTGGGCAACGTGGAAAAGGGTGGCAAGCCCTGTGGCCACCCCCTGGGAGGGCAGGGGGAGGCAGGAATGCTGTGGAAAGGGACTGGTGAAGAACAGGATTCCCAGTCTTCAGCAGTCACAGGGAAGCAGCTTTTCTTTGCCCAGAGATGGAGGCGTCGCATCCGGGTCCTGCAGGCCCCCCAGCTAGTGGGAGAGTGGCTGACCTTCCCTGCCCTGATTTGGGCAACGGCAGCCCCAGCCTAGGCAATAATCCTGCTTCCTCATCATCTCCACCAGTCCTGAGCTGTCTCCTGGGCCAGCTGAATAAGCTCATTTTTCACTGTGCTTTGTGGCTGCAGACCTTGCAGAGCTGTGCAAGGAGGCAGGCGGGGACACGGGGAAGACGTTAACTGACTTTTACAGCTTTGTTTAGTTAAGAGCATATATTTACACAGTGCATAACTGGAGGGGTCACATTTTAAGACGCTGATGTATTTCTCCCTGCGACAAACAGCGTGCTTATACCCGCTGGCTCTGTGGGGTGGGACACAGAGCTCCCTCGCCAGCCCCACTCCCACTGCGGACAAGGAAACCAGTATCACCACCTAACCCCACCTCTCCGGGGCTGAGTAAACATTCCTGGCTCCTCCTCTGCCCATTGCAATGAGGCTTTTCCCAGGTCCAGTCTCGCAGGGGCACATTTGCTTTCCCTCCACCAACGCCCTCATCCCATAGAACTGGAAAGGCTGGGAACCACCTTCTGATTTCCAGAATAAATACATTCCCAGAAAATTCCCATCCTGAAGCACTGGCCTGTAAGCCTTGCCTGTCCCTCTTGGTTTTCCATTTCATTGCATTTCCATTTCATTCATCCCCATTCCATTTCCATAACCAGCTGTGGGGAGGGGAGTGGAGAGAGGGGTCAGTTGTCACCTTCTAGCGACTGTAAATGGCAGCAAAGGCCTGCACATCATCCCTCATTCCCATTGCAATCCAGGCCTGAGGGAGTGTGGCTCACCCACACCGTCACTAATCCCACCGGTGTCGCTGCTGGACACTTGTCAGCAGACATCAGGCTGGCAAGAAACCAGGCTGGCACTTGCCACAAAAAAGGGCAGAAAACTGATGGGTTTGGGGCCAGGAGCTGTTCCTGCTGTATTATTATTGGCAACTTCTTCTATGAGGAAAAACAACAAAATTAGGAATAGATGTAAAGATGTTTTTTTCCTCCGCCCAGCTGAGCTGTCAGGAATAAATCACTGGGTATTTTTGCAAACACTCAGCGAGGTTGGGGAAATCTGCTGGGAGCTGGAGCTCTCAGGTCAGGGCTGTCCTGCCAAGAGATGATTACATCCTGTCCTGGGGACAGAGGAGCGGGGAATGAGGCCAGGAGGTGTCTCAAGTCCAGGAGTAAGATTACAGCCTGCAGGGTCAGTGAAACCCTCCTGTGGCACCTGAAACCTCCCCAGAAAGGAAAGCACCCGATTCAGCACCACTGCACCTGGCAAATGGCCCTGGGTGGGGGCAGGGGGGCTCCAGCAGCGCCCGCCAGGACAAGGGTGATGTTCAGGGGAGAATGAATTGGTCAATAGGTGGCATTTCTGCCCAGCACTGAGATGAAGGGTCTTGGCTCCTGCCAGTTCGTGTCCTGGAGCAGGGTGCTCCCCTGACCCAGACAGGGCTGTGTCCTGCAGCCCTGGGGTTGGGGTGCTTAGAGATGGACAATCTGCTCCCAACCCCCTGCCTGGAGTTGCACAGAGGCAAGGCAAACATCTCTGCAGCCTGTGACCTGCACATAAAAACACAGATGCAAAGTTCCTCCCCTAAAAAAAAAGCATCAAAAGAGTAGGTTAAACATCCAGCTCAGCACAGTGCCTGGGGTCTATTGCAGTGGTTAATCTATAACAAAACAAGATACATGTTGCTAGAGCTTGGCATGTTTGGTTTTGGTGGTTTTTTTAGCATCTCTGTGTTTTTTCCAGGGGTGAGGGCTCCCACATACCCTGCTCGCAGCGGCAGGGCCACATCTCTGTCGAGGAATCAGCGCCAGCCTGAGCTTCATTCAGCTCAGGGCCGTCTCTGCCGCCTCCACGCCCCTGCCACACTTTCATTTTCCATTAAAATCAAGCCCATAGCACAGCAAAGCCACAGGGAGCAACAGCAGTGCCAAACCAGATGCCACTTATAGCTCGTACCAAAGAGACAGTGCCCGGGGCTGGGCAGAGGCGGTGCCAGGATGCTGAGGGCTGGGGACAGGGGCACAGTCCTCTGGTCCCCATTCCTGCCCATTGGGTGACTTCAGCATCCATCCCACAACCTCCTCACGCACAGACAAGTCCCTGCCCAGCACCTACATCCCACCAGGCTGCAATAAGTCCACACACAGACGTTTCCAGCCACGTTTAGGCAGTGTTGGAGCCAGCGGTGCTGACCACAGGAGGACTTCCCTAGGAAATGACCTTCACTTCTCTGTCCGGTGTCTGAGGGGATCAAACATTTGTGCAGCTCAGCTTCATGTAAAAAGGGGGAAAAGAGAGGAAAATGGGAAAAAATGGGGAAGAGGGTAACTACCACCTCTGCTGATACTGCTGCTGACTGCCCAGGGAGCCGTCCATGACAGTCAGGCCATGGTATTGCTGGACATCAGCAGATTGCTCCTGGCTGTCAGGCATTGTCTGATTGTGGCACAGAAGAATGTAGGAGCCAAGGAGAGGAAAGGCGGAGAAAGGAAAAAAAAGCAAAACCCCAAAGAGAAAAAAGGGAGACAAAAATAAAAAAAGAAGAAGGTTAAAAAAAGGAGAAAAGCCAAGAGATACAAAGGAAAGGACAGCAAGGGGCAGATTGCTGTGTGATCAGGGCTGGAAAAGGCTCTGGGGGCTCCCACCCCCCGAGAAGGACAGCTGGGCACTCTGCCCAAGTCTCATTGCTGCAGCTGCATCTCAGATTATGTTCATTGCACTGAAATAATTTCTCTTTTCAGCACCACTAGCCTGAGCATCTAACAGGCCCAGCACAGCGCCTGGCAGCGTGTTCCCTAGGCTGGGGCTGGTTTCCAGAGGGAGCTCCCAACTCCACTGCCTGCTGCCCTGGGCAATGCCTGGCAGCCAAGGAGGCTGACAACCAAGGAGCTGTGCCCAGGCACTGCTGGTCAGGCAGGGATCCTCCTGGGCTGCAGCAGCTGGACACAGATCCAATCTCGAGCTGGATCCTGACCTGTGCACGCAGGGTGCTCTGCATCTCTAGTGCAAATGGGAAAAGCAAAGATTAAAAACACCCCCCCACCCTCTGGCATAGCTGCAATCGCTTCGTCATGCAAAACTCTGCATAATGGTCACTGCTGTGCTGATTTAACCAGCCCTGGGTACTGGGGCTCTGCTTGCCAAGCCAGCTGCTGGAGCTCTAGGAAACCAAGGGATGAGGAAGGCGGTTTTGACACGTGTTTGTGGCCTGATGAGATGCAGCGCAGCAGACAAGGACCGCAAGTGCCGACCACCACCCTGTGCTGGGCAGGAGCAAAAGCTGCTGCTGCCAAGGCAAGAAATGAGTGAGAGACATCCACACCTGGAGTTCCAAATGGCAAAATGAGTCACTGCCCTGTGCCTGCAGCATCCAACACTGGGGACACGCTGGCTCCACTGGGGACACGCTGGCTCCACAGCCCCGCAGGGTCTGCTCGGGACAGGATGGGCAGCTGAGCAAGGTGGGGGCTCTCCTTTTGGCTACACTACTCAGAACTGCAGCCAGCAGGACCTGTGGTGGGAGAGCAGGATCATGATGTCAGCCCCACAGCTGCCCTGCTTACCTGCATTAGCCTTTGGATAACATTTTTCTTCCCTTCTGACACTCTTAAGTGCAGTCTGGAGCAGGACAGGCTTCAGGACAGGACAGGGCACAGGTTAAAAGGTTGGGTGCAGAGCCAGACAGATGCAAAGGAGAGAGGATGAGGAAGCAACAGGGGCACTGGGCTCCACAGGGCAAGGGAGCTTTCCTGAGCATCGGCTCAACAATGATAGTGAGGGGAGGATGGGGAGGAAAGGAACCACAAAATGAGCCTAAAATATAAAGGGCACTGAGAAAGCAAAACCCTGGGGGAGGCTGACCCGGTCATGATGAGGGTGCTGATGGGGCAGAGGCTGCCATGGTCTCTGCTAACAGGCCATCAGCTGCAGGACAGGGCTGCTCCAGACCCCTTGGACAAGCTGACAACAAAGGGTCCCCCCCAACACACACATGTGCACACAGACCTGGGTGGATGAAGAGCCAGCTCAGTAAAACTAAGATCTTGGGGCCTCTCAGGGGGAACATGCTAAATAAAGAAACCAAACACACTGTATATACCATTTTCCCCACGATGAGCATTGCAGATGAGCTGCTGCAGCACATGCAGCTGTGCTTGAAGTGGCAAGGGGAGAGGGGAGGTGGAGGGGGGGCCTTTCCTGGAGAGATGCCCAGTTTTACACATCCCAATGACACCAGCAGTGCTCGGTTATTCAGGACTCTCACACATCTCATTTCCCAAGTTTTGGCAAACTTTTCCTGCCCCATCCTGGGTTTGGTGGTAGGGAGGTGCCTCGGTGCACTCGCTGCCACTCCCCACCACGATCTCAGCGTGTGGTGCCTTTACACCTTCCTGTGGGTTCCTACAAACCTGGCTCTGATCAGAATGGCTTTGCAGAGCCCGAGGTGCAGGTGGGATGACAAGCCCTGGGGCACAGAAAGCACTGCCTCCCTGTCCTGCTCCATCCTCTCCCAGGTGGGCAGGAACGCTGAGCTGCATGGACAGCCCTACAGACTAGGAATCATCAAGGTAAATCCTCAAATGGGGCTGAACAAGCAGCCAAGACCAGCCAAGAATAAATCACCATCACAGATCCATCTCACAAAATACATGCAGCTATTCCTGCCCACACAGGCATGGCCACCAGTCCCCTGACCCAGTAAATGCTGTAACCAGCAGGGGTTTCTAATAAAGGCCTGGGGATCGCAGCCTGTTACAGTAGGGACAGCTTTGCTGGATTAGAAACCTGATTAACGGCCTCAGGGGAGATTAGAAATTGCTATTTTGAGAGGGGGTTTTCATAGCAGGCTCTGTGTAATCACCAGCCCGAGCAGGACGGCGTTCTCCTGCACTGGTTGCTTTCTGGGGGAGCCCAGGCCAGGGGGGTTCATTTCCCTCTGCTCAGAGCAGTGTTTATGTTTGCTGCAGTGCTCATCGCTGGCTGATCACAGCAATGACACGGGGGAGGCAAATTTACATGTTTTAACTCTGAAACACTGAGCAAACAGGGCAAGATAATCATTAACTTTGGGAGCTGTTAACCTTCAGCATGAGTTTTGGCCAGTGAAGTCTGCCAGAGCAAAGTCTCTATTTTAGTAAACATTGAAAGAATGATATGAGAAAGCTTTTGTTTTTGTATATTACGAGTAGGTAATTATAGGGCATTAATTTGTGTCTCCAGCCTCGATGCTGTGAGAAACTTCATTATAGATGAGAAGGGGAAAGGGGAAACATAGCACTGTTAAAATCCATTGGCTTCATCAGCCTAGGAGCAGGAGGAGCAGAGGCAGTACAGCACAGCATTGCTGGAAGGCTATAGGGCTGCAGCTTATACCGGCTCATTCACTGCTGATTATCATGCCAAAGAAATTGTATTTAGACCTAAAACTTGCTGCAGGAGCTTAATCAGTAAAGCAGTGATAGGTCAGGAGCAAAGAGCAGCACCCTGTCCTCTGCCCACGAGGTTCAAGGACTGGCTGAGCTGGCTCCCAGCACAGGGCAGCACATGCAGGAGGCAGGGTGGAAGCTCAGGGGCTCCCTCGGCACTGAATCAAACACCAGGAAATATCGGCCTCCTTCCTGACCACAAGTTGTTAATGCTGCCCCTTGGGTAACACATTCTGGAGGGGAAAGAAGAGGAACAACAAAAATCAAAATGCTGCAGACTTTGGACAGTTATGGGTATCATAAAAAAGGGGAGAACTGAGGAAGGAGGAAGATAAAAGAGGAAGAAAGGAAAGAAGATGAAAAGTTAAGTAGACAAGCAGATTTACAGTCTTATCAGTCCCACTCGATAACAAAGAGGAGCACGGCATCCAGTCAATAGTGCTTGTTTGACCATCAGTGGGAAACAGATGATTAATTGAGGCCTGTAAGGAGATTATGGCCAGAAACAGCCTCCTGCTCCAAGGAGCAGCTGCTGGGAGCTGTGGGTTCCCCAGTCCAGCCTGACTTGGGGCCGTGCACAGGAGGCACCACTCAATGCCCAGCACAGCTGATGAGCAGGGTGTTTGGGCATCCTTCTCCCCAGGCCACAGAAAAAGCAACTTCATTTGCCATTTAACACAAGGCAGAGAGATGGATAGTTTTGGGAGGGGCCTGAACTGTCCCAAAATGCCACCTTTTCCCATTGAAGTTCACTGGTGCTTGTTCTTCAGGGCAGGCTGTAAGAGCCTGAGCGATTCAGTTCTTTCCTGGGCAGCAGAGCCACCCTCCCAGCACTGAGGCCAGCACTCACCCTCCTGTCCCAGTGCCCCACATACCTTTCTCACACAGGCTTTATGGCACTCAGCACGTGCCTCTCAAAGCGGTTTCCCAGCGTTCAGCAGTTCCAGATCAACAGATCCAAGGTTCACTGCAACAACATCAGCAGGTTTCCCCCTGCGCACGGCAGAGAATTTATTAATGTTTGTTCAGGAAATATATTTGTTTAGGAAAGCCCCCCCAGCCCTCAAAAGCACGTGTTTTACAGCTGCAACCCGGCCCTCAGATGGAGCAATTTCCCCCGGGCCCAATTGCAAAACAAGTTGCTCTGGCCCTTGGCAGCCCCGCTCCCTGTCACAAGATCCCAGAGTTCGAGCGAGCTTTTAAAGAAAGTTTTGGAAAAACCTTTGTTTGCACAGGCAATGGCACCAAGCTCCTGCAGTTGGGGTTTGTTGTTTTTTTTTTCCTTTTAGTGTTGCACCTCTGTGAGCATGGTTTTGTATGATTCAGTACTAAAACATTTTGAACAATCTTTTCTGCAAAATAAAGCTTATTAAATTTCACTTTTAAATGGACAAACAGCTTGACTCACAATTCAAACGTAGCTGATTAATGCCATTCAACCAACAGCTAAAAAGCCCTCCAAACTTTTACCACAATCAGGCTCTTCACTCCACAGGAGCTTTAACTCTACAACAATAAAGCAGATGATTATTGCTAATCATTAGCTCGGCCCCAGTTAGATGTTCCATTATTGGAAACGGGCAAAACCTCTAAACAGACAGAACCTCTAAAAGTAGCAACACAGGTTTCTATATTTTACACAGATCTGTGAAAGGAAAAAACCCAGAATGTTTCATGGCAGTCTTAAAACCACACAAAACCCAGATTCAAGCAATTTAGAAACTCCTAAAAGCAGCTAAGAGCTTTTCTCTCCGGCCTTATCAGAGGATGAAGCACAAGAACCTGATGAGGAAGAAAAGACAACACAAAACCAAGAGGTAACCCAACAAAACAATTGAAAGCTTTTATTGTGATACCTCAAGTAGATACAATAGTGAAACAACAAATGATGTACAGTATTGGTAGGACAAAACAGCAACACAGCCATGTCACCTGTAAAAGAAAGCATTTTCAAGAGTTTAAGAAACAATGAGGCACAACTTAACTGCCATTTACGACTCATGCTTTAGACCTTAAGCCACTTGTAACAATCCTTTTAAAAGAAACCTCTGAAACATCTGTTCCTTTTCCAGTAAATGTTTGTACTGCTGGTTGGCTTAACACGAGTCCCAATGAAGCCCAACAAAGTGTCCAGTGATAGTTTGAAGCTTCTTCCGCTCACGGACAAAGACTGGAGATGGTTGAGATTTGGTCTGGGAGACTGTAGGCCACTGCTCTTGCAATCTGACTGCAGGAGCACGCTCCAGCATTACTTGGAGGGAAGCAGAAATCCACCAAAAACGGTGCCCAGCCTTCCAGAACTCTTGCACTGATACCCCAGGAATAAGTACAGATACCACTTGGTTATGGGGAGCGAGGACTCTGTCAGAGCCTCTGAGGCCAGTTTGGAATTCAAAGAAACGTCATAACCTGCATTTTCTCCCTCCTCTCCCCTGGCCTGCAAGCACACAGGCACATCACCAGACTGGTCACTGCACTGGGCCTTGCAGTGGGAAATGAAGATGGAGCTCTAACAAACTCTCCTCACACAGTTTGCCACTGCACAGTTTACAATGTGCACACTAAACGAGGGAAATTCATCTTCTGGCCCTTTTAACTGGCAGATGAAACTAAGATTACCACACTGCTAAAAGCATATGGCAAGAGTGGTTAGGTTGATGCCTCAGCAATCCCTCACCAAATTCTGCAGTTTATTTCACAGCAAGTTTGCAATGGAACAGAATTTTTTGAGATGGCAGGGTTGCCTTTTATTAATAAAAAAGTGATCAGCCAAAGAAGAACTCCAGGGTTTGGAGGCAGACTCAGCCCTGGAACACCACTGTTAAAGCCATTACTTTGGACCTAGACAGAGAATGTGTGGTCAGGTTACTAAAGTCACACCAAATTACGATTAATTACTTTAGGACAGGTGTGGCTTTAGAGGTTCAGTGGAAAAAAACTTTCAGTACATGTACATTTTTGCTAGCAAATTCCTATGCATCCCAATGAACGTTTCTTCTAAGCCAGCTCATAGTCAGTTCATTTGGTCCAAGAAAGAGCCAGCAAGAAACAAAGGTTCACAAAAGCTTTTTGTTACAGTTTATAAAAACAAAATACAAAATAAATGTTAAGACCAACAATAAAAATAACCAGTACAAGTAACAAAAGTGCTCAAGTTGGAGGGGAGGTAAACTTGCCCAGAGCAAACACATACAAACTTTAAATATAATCTTTAATATATTACAAAAATTGGTTAGAGGGAAAATGCTTTAGTAAAATTTTTTTTTCAAGTAAGTTTATTTTTCTTTCAAATGACTGCTGGATGGTTCAGTGACCAGACTGACCTTTTCACATCAGCCAGCAGCCATTGCTATCTAGATTCAACTTTCACCAAAACCAATAACAAGAACTCTCTACATCCTTATGTGGGGAGAAAATAATTATCGACGCTGCCAAACAACACAGGAAGAAAATTCACATATTCCCTCAATAGAATGAGCCTCAAGAATCGTTACATGGCAGCAAAAAATAGCAATTCTGCATTAGTTCTGCTCTTTATTCCTTCTAAGCATCCACTCTTAATAACAGACCAAAAAGTATATTGCTTTGTTTGGTTCTCTTAAAAGCCATAAGCATCACATACAGATCATTAACTCCATGCCAGCAGTCTGAAGCTCTGCGTGCTAAACACTTCAAGTCCCAACCTTTGGCATCAAAGTTAATTAAGGTTTTGGTGAAAATGTCCAGTTTGAAATATAAATAATGCACTGAAGAAAGAGGTTGAATTTCTAAGAATCAGAACTGTTTGTTACAGACAGCGTTAGCTTACGAACAAGAGAGCCAAACCCCCAGTTTTGGAGAGAAAAATCTGTAATACTTTACATATTCTCTTTAATTTCAACTCTCAATGGAAAAGCAGCCATTGCTTTTGTATCCAGTCCAGTGTACTGCCTCAACACTCTGTAGCCAGGCAGTAAGAAAAGCCCAAAGATACACAAACGTCACACAAACGTGGTCACAAGCATCAACACTGCAACAGGACTTTGAAGCCAACACAAGCTTTTTGCTGATAGAAGTTTTAGTGCCTTCTTTGTTGGCAACATAGATTACAATGGTGGAAAGCAAAATCCCAATAATTCCAGGTCAAGAAGATCACAAGACAGGCAACACTAAAGCCCATCTTGCATCAATGACATTGTTAAAAATGAGACCTCAAAGCCTGATGTGAACATGAAGTAGTAATGTGTGAGCCACAAAATCCAGGTTGAACACAACTCTATCACCTCAGGTCTCTGGACTGAAACCCAACAGCTTCAACTACTTCTCTAATTCTTACAGTTTTAATTGCCAGGTATAGATCATTACAGCATCGGGAATGCACTTTACCAGCCTGTATCCCAGAGAAGGTGTGCAGTGGATGAACGCTCCTCCCACTCCTCCTCTCCCCAAAAACACTGCACAGCTGCTTTGGAAGGTCTGTATTGCCTCTACCCACTGGCGTCATTTTTCCTGTATGACAATTTCTAAAGTGCACCAGAGTTCAGAAAGCCTATCAGAGATTCCCAAACACGAAACAGCAGCAGCAGCCCCTGGGAGCAGCTTCACAGGTGCCATGTTAGAACTGTTATCGAGAGAAAAGGACGTCGTACTGCAAGGCTTCCGTACTGTTCAGTGATAGGACTCACAGAGTGTTCAAGGGGTTTGTTTCCAAACAGCCTCAAGCATTAAAAGGATTCAAATACAAAAAGTCCTCAGAGTCTGTTTAATTTGAAAATGAAGTTAGCAAATTTATGCAGAGCGCTTCTTTCACAGTTGCTCAGTTTGCATTACAGAGATACCAACAGCTCATATCGTGCATACACTTTCCAGAAGCTTCTCTCATTAACTGATTCCATGAAAGAAACAGCATGAGAACAAAAGAGAAGGTGACTTTCATATAAATTTTTATTATAAAAAGGTACTTGGGGATGATTTAGCCAGCAAACCAGGAAACCCTTTCCCCACCCCCAAATTTTAAAAACTATCCTGCTATTTTATGAAAAAACAAGTCAAACCTCCCTTCCCTCTTATTCCTTCTCCTTTTCCTACAGGTACTATATTAATTTTCATGTCATAGGCTCTGGCCATTTCTCACAAAAATAAATATTTTTGTTCAAATGTAGCAGAAGCAGAATACTTCAACAAGTTTCACTGACATCAACCTCTTTGTCCAGTGCATTAGGACTACACAGTTACATGGAACCAGCCATAAAACTTTACTGATGCACAAGTCCCTGTTACTGGCAAAGGTACAGTACCAAAACTTTGTTTTTTCCTAATATACCAACTAATGGTTTTTTTCCAAAATAGAAGATGCATATATATTTCTTTTTAATCTTGCAAGTTATAGTTTTATAAATTTCTTATCCAGCAAACTCCTTAGGGAATATGTTGGTCTTAAATGAACATATTCTATAGCATTATTGATTTAAAATCTATGTTATTTTGTTAAGATAACAAACCTCTGGCATAACCTTTCCTAACAACTTGAGACCTGCTAATTTCAGTCAGTGCAATTGAAATATTTTCTTTTGAAGTGAGCACTGTACCTTTAACCAATTCACCTACAAGATGTACATAGGTCGTGGTACACTCAAATTTAAAAAAGAAATTAATAACTACAATACTGCATCCTCTTCACTGCCAAACACATCAGAAATTGCTACATATAATAAAAAAGCACCCCATCCCATACATTCTTTCAGACTGCTCAGATACAGAACTTCTACAGGACTGGAGTGTAGGTGTTTAGGCAAGAAGCATGCACAGCAGAAGGTAGCATTAAAGGCATAGGTCAGAGAGAGATGCTAACCAGTAAAATCCGTTTTCAATTAGTGAACTGTTTCTCTAGTCAAGAGAGAGTTTAGAAAAAGGTCATCCAAAATGTTCCAAAACAACTGTTCACACAATAATACACGTACAAAAAGAGGGAACTTACACAAGGAGAAAAGGCAAACATGGCCTGAAAGAGCCAGTTACACTACACTACTCATTTGTGAGGTTTCAGAGTTCAGTGATATTCTCAGGGCCACTCTAGCCAAGCTCTTCCTTTACTTCGTGTTAGTCTTTGTAAAGCCTGTTCCACAGAATAGTGTCCAAACAGAAGGAAAAAGGGTATGGTTCACTCCCAGCCATTGTCTTTTATCATGTGGGCAAGTTCAATGATAAATTTTCCTTCTTTGTATTTCTGACTGCTCTCAAAAGCATGTTCCTGGAAAGAAAGGAAAAAATAATCAAGACAACAACGAATTAAGCTGGGAAAATTAAGCCTTTTAAACATCAAACTTGCATTAAAATTACAAGCACTACAGGAGACATTACAGTTAACAACCCATGTTGGTTACACCGAGTAGGGAGGGAGGAAGGAGAGGCTGAAAAGCATTGAGGAGGAAATAGAAGTAAACTTCTAAGTGGAATCAGCAGATTTACTGCACAGCAGATCTTGCTTTAGAACTTTCCATGTCCTCTCACTGATTAGGGAATTTTAATGCTTTTTTTAAAGTGAAGATTAGGAAATGGCATGTTATGTCTATTGTTTCCTTATTCCCAGAAGTAATGAAAAGAGGAAATGGGAACCTCTTCAAAAGAACTCCTCTATATTCATCATCACAGGGAATGCATCTGGAAAAGCTGTAAGATCTGAAGCTGTGCTGAATCAATGAAAATCCTACATGCAACATTCAGAATCTAACATTTGCAAAACATCAAACTTCCAACACAGCTGTGTTACAGGTAACTATGCAAGTGCACAGGTAACTTTTCAAACTACAGAATCAAGTCCACATTAGTTATAAGCAGTATAAACATGCTCATTACTATTTACTGCAATTCATATTTTTCCTATATGAACCAACTTTTGCAATCCAAGAAATGAAAGACCCACTTTGACAATTTCTTTCATCTGGTTTAGTGCATGTGTGCTTGGTAATCTTGCAAAAAGGTATTACAGAAATGTTAGACAGATGTAACAGCACCTATAGCTCATGCTTGATTTCCAGTCCAGAATAAAGGTATTAGCTACTACAGGATTTCTACAGATGGAAGGAAGTAAAACTATATTACACCCTGATACAAACAAAAGCACTGGAGCTAACTCACCTAAACTATTAGTATAGGAGCTACTCAATGGCCTACTCAAATATCTGTGCTTCAACATATAAACATTTACTGAAGATGTAAGTATATTACTTACATATTTCCATCCAAGAGTGGTTTTACAGTTTTCACAATAGATATCTGCTACAGCATGTAAACCTGTCAGAAGAACTCTCTCCTCTGCTGGACCACAGCCCACATTTACCCTGAAAAAAAAAAGGAGAAATTACATTAACTACATGACTGCGTGTCTTTTTTTCTGTTTCCCACCTTTTCTCCAGTGGACAAAAAACAGTTGTGGTGTTTTTTTTTTTTTTAAAGTGCCTGACTTATTCGATGCTGTAAAAGTAACTTCCTCAGTTACACTGAGCACAAGGACAGGAAGAAAATAAGGGTTTGGGTTTTGTTTTTTTCAAGTGTCTGCTGCTGTCACTGTGGGTGATACCCATTCACTGCCAGCAATGAAGACAAGCTACACAGTTAAACTTTCAGAGGACAGAACACTAAGCAGTATCTGGATACTTCTCCAATTTCAGGCTTTTCTTCAAAACAATTTGAGACCCCTGTAATGCAAGTCTGTACCAGTAAATCAGCACCAGCAGCTGAATTTAGAGCCAACTCCAAAATAGCAGCAGGGAAAAAGCCTCATAAATATTTCTTTGCTGCGTATCAGCAGACTAAGCCATGACGAACAAACAGCAATATCAAAACAAAACATGCCATGATCTACTGCACCAAGCTAGGTTTTTCATCAGTAAGAATCTATGCAGAAAACATGAGGCAAGACTAAATCAAGTTTTTAGGCTGTTTTAAACAAGAGCAAAATTTTGCTGGTTGTGCCATTGCATTACCAGCTTCTTACTATTACAATTATAATTCAAGTCCCACGTCACCACTGAAGGACTACACATAAAAAGAATTTCAAGGATCTACATTCAAATCCTTTGCAGTTAATAGTTTCATTATCCTGCTCAAAAATAGACCAGGACATGTAACTGCATTACTTTTTCAAAATGTTGCAACATAAAAAACTGCTGAAAAATAAAGACAAAAATGCAATCCTGCATAGTAAAAACTTATAAAACAAATGCAAAGAGCCTTCTATGAAGGGAAGGACATGTCTAAGATTGCAAATATTGGGTTTGATAAGATCACAGAGACCTTTTGCCTCTAGCACATTTGCAATATTCAAGGTCATTGAAGATGTACCAAGTTTACTGAAACATTAACCTGTAAATGTATCCAACTATCACACTGGGAAATTCTTCTTTAGATTACAGTTGAGTTGTCTAAAGCAAATTTAGAGTCACACAGTATAACTGGCTGCTGGAGTATCTCAGAACAGCAACTTCTACTCAAGACAGTTACCACTACATACACAAAAGGAATTCTTCATTAACACCTTTCCCTAATCTTTCAGCTCTAAGTAAAATTACTTAAAATACAAGATAAACTCATGTATGTGCAAAGGGATGCCTCAGAATCAGCTCAGTAGCTCTTACAGCCAGCATTAAAAGTACAGCTACGTTAATTCCCGCTGTTCTCCACTTGGGAAGCACCAAGTTACACTCTACAGGTAACGTGCAGAACATAACAACATACTCACACAGAATTGAAGAGGTAGGCTCGTCCCTGGCTTCCCTGGAAGGACTGCATTAAAAAAAAAAATTGCACTTGTTAAAAAAAAGGAAAGAAGTCCCACCACACGAAAAAATAATTTCCAGAAGGGTGTATTAGTAAACATACTAAGGTAATACAGATACAAACTACTGCAGATCAATCACTTCATACCAGTTATTTATAGGACAGCCTCGTCAGCCAAGTCTTCACCCACATTAGATTTTTAGCAGTGACTTTACAGTGTTAAGTGCTATTGTTTGAAATTAGATGTCCGTAATGCAAACCAAGCATACTTTTTTCCTACCCCTCTGCAAGATATCAGTCTCATCTTCCCAGACATCCTTCATGCTAATTAAAATAATCTGCTTTTAACTCAAAGGAAATTATTCCCACCTTCTCTGTCTTCTCCTGCTGCACCCAAAAGATGATTTATTTCAATTTCATTACATCATTTGATGTAAAAGCAGTGAAATTATGAACAAAGCATAAATCCAGGTTTTTAGAAGAAAAATCTCCCCTTCAGTGTTTTTGAATGGTTTTAGTAACGTCAGGCATGGAACCGTAGGCAGAAGGACCTTTTTACAATGGATTCTATTTCTGACTTATTTAGTTATGCCATTAGAAATCATTATGTATTTTGCCAGTCTAACAGCTAACAACACAGCAGCAGAACTGTTGTCTCTTATCTACTTACTCAGAAGAGATTGAAAAAAACCCACAAAACCAAACTAAACACATGAAAGGAAAATATGTATAAATCAACACTTTTTGATCAACATTAACCAGATTCCATACTGCAGTAAAGAGTGGTGAAATAAATCCGTGACCGGACTGCTCTGAGTAGCAGTGGTGGCACTGCAGTTACATACAGGCCTTAGCTACTTGTAAAATCTTACATTAGGATGAGAAATTCTACTTTACAGTGCTAATATTTTATTATTTTAGCAATCATTTAAAACAATTATTGACAGAACATATTACTGTCCTCTATTAACTACTTGAAAGGAGGTTGCAGCAAGGTGGGCTCAGTCTCCTCTCCCAACTAACAAGTGACAGGACAAGAGGAAATGGCCTCAAGTTGCACCTGAGGAGGTTTAGATTGAGTAAGGAAACATTTCTTCACCAAAAGAGTTTCAAGCACTGAAACAGGCTGCCCAGGGCAGCGGTGGAGTCACCATCCCTGTAAGTACTTAAAAGACATGTACATCTGGCACCTGGGGACGTGATGTGGTGGACCTGGCACTGCTGGGTTTATGGTTGGACTCAATGACCTCACAGGTCTTCTCTAACCTAATGACTCTAAGGAGGTTCTATCTATAGCAGAGACAAAAGAAAAGGTACTGTCTCCACTTGCCAGAACTGCAACTCTTATTTTTCACAAGGCAATGAAAACCAGGCTGTGCAGTACAGTGAAAGCTGAAACTTCAGGTGCTACTGACCCTGAAAGGGGAGACTTGGTTGAGGAGAGTCTGAACAACTCTGCCAGAAAGTAATGAATGCCTCTAATTTATGCCTTTAAAACAAACAAATAAAACCCCACCACTAGTTCAGTTCTCCTGAGATACTTAAACACTCACCACAAAGCTGGCAGTCTGCAGTTTCTACAGAATAACCAGGATTAGAGCCAGTAACTAAGCAGAGAATTCTTACTGCAGATGAAACCAAAAACTGTTCACACACATACTCTCAAAAACTGCTCATTAACAAATGAGTAACTAGCCTGAGTAAACTACACATTAATCTAGAGAAACCTACAGTTGTGCAAAACCAAAACTTTTGAAAAAGCAAAGGGCACACTTTAAAAATCCTCTTGTTCATTAAGAAGCAAACTTAAAGCTAGAACTTCCCTGTTTCATGTACCTGAAATTAAGAAAATGAACTTTCAAAGCCATGATGACCATGACACTTCGGTAAACTACTGTAAAAATTCTTAAAATCTTTTAAAAAGCTGCAGCCATTTCCACTTGCTTTAAAAACTCCATGTTGTGAATTAAAATTCACAAATCCTCTTTCAAACTACACCAAGAAATCTTCTCTCCTATTAATCATGTGCTAGTTTCTCTATTTAAATGTAATTAATTGCAACATGCCAAATGCATACAAATGAATGTGGTGGCTTGTTGAGTTTTTTTTGTTTGGTCCTACACAATCGCTTTTTAAACTACTTACATGCCATACCTGAAGTTCCTCAGCAGGCTGGGAAAGAAAAAACTCCAGAACAAACCAACAGTGGGGAGACTTTCCAAACTATCTTATGCAATTATTTCTGCCAAGTTTATGTTTAGTCTTGACTTAGTATCACCTCATAAAAGCTCTCCTTTGACCCTGCTTTTCTCAAAATTAGGCAGAGGGCAGTAAAAGGATGCCAGGAATAGCACAAAAAGCAGCTCTTCCCCTCTCGTTTCACAAGCTGAAACACATATCTAGCCAAATGTAATAAGAACAGCAGGTTGGAAAGCACTGCTAGAGTTGTTCTTTTCTCCTAATATATTTTTAAAGATGACTTGGCTTTTCTTGCACGCTTTGCTTTGTTGCCCTAAATACGTTGTACTGGCCCAGGCTCATTTCCCCTCAGAAACGGCCATCCTAGCTCAACCTTCTATTTTCGGGATTATCAGGGTAGAGTAGAGGGAGAAGCAACACAGAACCTTTTCCTGTGACAGTGATTTTAGAAAGAAAATCTGTTCACAAACACAACCTCTTATTTCCTGTTCCCAGAGACCGACTGATTATTTGGATATCATCTTTCCTTACCTACACACATGGTTAGAGACCATATATTGTATTTACATGCCACAGAACCCTCGTTTCTTTGCCCAGCTGCAAAGAGCAAGTTCCTCCACGTTTGACAGAATAAACATCACCTATGCAAACACAAACTTCTACTTTGTAAGGTGTGTTCAGCACTTCCAAGATCACTGGCACTGCACATAAATCATCACTAAACCAGAACATTCTATTCAAACTGAGTCTTAAATACATGTCTTATCCAGTAGAGAGGAATCAGAAGATGTGGCAAGTGTGATCAACTGTCATCAATAATCACTCACAGCAACCAGGATTTTTACTCAGAAGCTGGACAATTTATCAGTTCAACTAATACTTGCAGTTAAAATTTAAACTTGCTTTAAGGCTGCTTTTTCATGGTCTCCAATTAATAATATTGGATTGATTTATGAGTTAATTTATTCCTTAGAAAATCCGCATCTTTGACTAGCTCTTCCATTTATACAGAAAGATCTACAAGATCCATCATGTTTTCTTGTTTCAGCACAGCTGAAAGTACCTAGAATGTCTCACTGAGTCAGCAAAGATGTTCAACTGTGTTTAAGAATCACAGCAGGGTTGACTGCAAGAAGAGTTTGGAACTATGATCTTTCCTGAGAGACCTCTATCAATGTATTTTGTAGCAGAGAAGCTTTATATGTGTTTCACTTACAACTACATACCTGCAGATTTAGATTTGATCTGTGCTTCTCAGTTTAACCCACCCTTACCTCCAATACAAGGATCAGCTGTTTTACCCACAAGAAAAGGAAGTCTCAGTCAAGCAGAACATGTATTTACTGCCCTAAGGCATAACTCAAGGCATGGGTGGGGAAGGGGTGCTACTGAAAGCGATGTCATTCATTGTTCCCCACAGATGGGACTAGATTACACAGCTAGAGACCATGCCCCACATCCAGAGAAACTGCCAGCCTAGCATGTGTTATGGGTAGGACAGGCATTATTCTAAGCAAGTCACAATGTCATCAACAGCATCTTCCTTACACACAGCTTGCAAGTTACTCTCAACACAGAACAGCAATTTTAAAGAATGAAAAAGAAGAAACTCCACAGGTTTTTGTTCAGTTTTATTTTCCCGAGTCTCATTTCATTAGCTGAAATTCCCTCTAGAAGCTAAGATGGAGCAATCTGAATTATTATTCTGAACCAATAAGCACACTGGAGAAGTACAAAACCCAGTGCTTGTAGGGGCAGTATTATTAAGGTAAACCAGGAACACACACGAGTGCTCTGATGTCTGAAATTACCTTCTCAGCAAGATGAATCAGAGGCTCTAAGGACATCCTCTCACTTCAAGATTTGCAAAGTAAATTCAGAAAACTGAACTCAAGCTACAGAAAAAAAATAAGCAGGAGGAAAAAAATGTGTTCCATTTGGTACTTCTCTCAGACCCAACTCCTTAATAATGCAGACAGAAATAATGCTGCTCAGCCACTTCCTAGGCAAGTTCTAGAAGACTCCATGATAAGTGTTAAAAAATAAATTTAAAGTGTATTTCTATTCAATTACTTCCTGATTTCAATAAAGTAATAAAATTCAATACATAGAGAATAACCTTAAAAAATTCCACTCCAGAAACCGCATGCCTGCAAATCTGGCAAACGATATTTCCTCCAAGTGAAAACTTTGTCAGGCAGGACAAGTTATCTTGACCTATACAGCATCTTGAATGGATTTCAGAACTAATTATGTCAAAACACTCGTAGAGTAGAACACTTGCCTTGAACTTTCCAGCTCCTTTAAGCCTTCAAATCTATTCTTAGATGTTTTCCAAGGATTGTTTCTCTTTCAAAAACTAGATTCTTCCCCCAAAAGAAAAAAACAGAACCCAAAAAACATGGAGACCTCTTGGAGAAAATAATTATCACCAGACCATTTATGAAATTAGGCAGGGAACAAAAATGACCTTCAAGCACACAATAGGCCCAATTATCTTTCCAAATACCCATTATATCATAAACACAGGAGGATTACCAAACTGAACCAAGCTAAGCATAGCATATTTACTTAAAGACAATAAACCCTTTAAAAAAAAATTCCTCTTGAACTCATCAGTTAAACAGTGGAGGAAAAAAACACAGATTACCAAGCAAGGCTAAAGATGTTTTAGCATCTCTTTAGGCTGAGGACTCTCCCTTCTCATCAATAATAGAAGAGCAGCCCATTCTGAATGCCTTGGAGAACCACATTTAACCACCACGACTGTTTTTTCACCCACAAGGTACATGGATTTCCCAGTGCAGTCAATGACAATTACGTATTTATATACGTCTATACCTTTATGTAGAACTTGTTCTTGAAAATATTGACACATCTAGTCTTGTCTGTGACTTCATATGACTTTTTCCCCCTCTGGTCAGATATGCTTTGCAATGAACAAGACAGAAGAAAGTGACAGTATTTATACAGGCATCTATTCAAAGTAATCCAAATTTTCTTCCATTCCCAGCAACAAGGCACACTGTAAGATGATTCAAGTCTTTCAATCAGGTCAACCCTGAGTAACAAAGCATACTCCTTTGCAGTATATTAAGGTTCCAAGACTTCTATTAAGTTCAAAGGCTTCTATTTGTATTTCTTTGTAATTTGCTGAATCATACCTGAATTTCTAAACAATTATTGGAACTGTACAGCTACAACCCCCTCTCAGGTGCTTCAAGTAATGCTTGCCTCCTATAAAATTATCTACTGCTAATAATCACTACACATTGTCTACTACTTGCAAACAATTCAGAAGAAAGCCCTTCCAGTTAAGCCTCTCACAAAACTTACTTCAGAATGGGTTTAAAAGCAGCAAACACGCAACATCTTGTACAGGCCACACAAGTGGCAACCGCCCCTGTACTTCAAGGAGTCTGGTAGAAATTTTCTCTCAAAACTTAATTACGTTGGGTTTTTAAAAATTATTATTATTAACGTATGTCATTTCTTCCATGCTATCTGAACATTTAAAATCCAGTAAGTGCCTCCTATGGCATCAGCTGTTTGCCATGCTCTTTATAAAGACCTGTGGTTGTTTGCTCAGTTTACTTCTCTTCTGGGCCTGTGGTCACAGTAGGATATGATTCTAAAAAATATCCATTTATTTTTTAAAGAAATCAAAAAAACTATAGGTTCTTTCCTGTCCTATGAATGTTCCCCAGTGTAGTGCAGACTGGTACACTCCTTCTCATAATATTTTTTAAAATATTTTAATATCCACTTCACCAAAGAAATGGAAAATCCATCACCTGCAGACTTGTTAGCAACACAAAGCAGTCGTGTCTAACGCCTCCCAACACAACCTCAAAATGTCACTTCTTTCAATTAAAAGTCATCTACAGTTTAGAAGTTCTCTTATCGTGTATGTATCCTTCAAATCAATGGTATCCTCAAGATAGCTTGGATTTATAAATGATTCTGGCAGCTGTTCATACATGTCTGCATGTGTCCAACTGTACAGACTAATGTTGGACATAATCTCTGTGGCCAATGACCTAATCTCAACCAGCCTTCTTCCCATTCCCCCCCTTCCCCAAGTTCCTCCCTAGTGGCAGAAAACAAGATTATAGAGTGAGAACATCTAGAAATGTATGCTCTAACCACAAATATCCAAGCTGATTTCAACACTGGGCAACACACAGAGTCCTTTCACAGCTGCAGAGAAAATTAAACCCACCAATAATGCTGAATTCACCTGTGCAGGTAACACACTTCTGTCCTGTCTCATTAGTCTGTGTTCTTATTCCTAAGCCCTTGCAAAGACTCTTGGTTGCCATTTTATGACCAGCAAGGGCACAAGAGAAAAAAGCGAGCTTCATGATTAATTCCAAGGCAAGAAAGAGATCCTGCTGCTCCAACACAACAGAAATAAAACAAAAAGGTGATTTGAGTAGGCTGCCATCCATGTCAGACAAGTGGCATTAACAGTTCTCAAAAGCAGAACTGCAAATCTGTATTGAAGTCTAATATTCTGAGGATCAGAATCGAAGGGATGACTGACAGAAATATGCAGCATTCTTTGGTTTTCCCCAAGAGACCAACACCACTTGTTTCACAGCACAGCTTATCTTTTCATCTTCAAGTTGGAAACACTCCAGTGTCAGGTATAATAAACCCTTACATGTCAAAGCACACTAGGAAACTACTTGGAGGTGCTTTAAATTCAAAGCGCACCACGTGTCTCGGTTCATTTTCCCTGGCCACACAAAAGGAAGCAAGTCACCACACACACGGAAAACACAGGGTGGAGAACAACCTCCAAAGGAAGCAGCCACAGTCAGGCTTTAAATAAATACCGTCTGCCTTTATCTGCTGCAGAGTGCCTGTGCCACCACGGGCCTGGAGGGAAAGTGTACAGTAAGCATTTGGAAGAAAGTGAGACAATCTGCAACCAAAAACTGTACCCAGTGAGTGTAACACAGAGCTTTATGTTTTAACTAGGCCCTCAAAATAAGGCAGTGGGAAGGAAATCAGATTGAATAGACCAACTCTGCTCCGTCAGTAAATCCAAACCAGCCCAGGAACCACACCATCCTTAGTTAACTTTAAGTTGTATAGAAACAACTTGTTACACTTGAGGTTCATTTGTGTTTTTGTTTGGAGTTTTTCTGGTTTGGGTTTTCCCCCCCACCCGTGGCTGGGTAGTCACATCAGTCTAGATATGTTAGTATAAATAAAAAAAACTTCTCTCTCCTTAACCCAAGTTCATTGCTTATAATGTATCTCAATGAAGGCACTTTGAGAAGAGTTCAGAAAAAAGACTCATAATAAATCAAATTTTATTTCCACCCACCACCCCCAGGCCAGCAGTACTTCTTTTTAATGATCCAAGTGTATCTATTGCTTTGCAGTTGTTTCCATCAGAAGAACTTTTCCAATGTTGGAATGTATATAAATTCAGCCTGAGGAAGGTGGATTTTTCAAACCTATGTCCCAAATACAAGTACAATGAGAAATGTTCTTTTTTATTTTACAAACATACAAAAAAATATACCTCATATTTAAATGTATCTCACCATACAGACTTAGACAGTAAAATATGGTCAAGAAATCTTGACAAAATACATATCAGCTGTCAAATAAGCATATGGTCAACCTGCAAGTACAAAGACTTTTGTAAGGTGTCTTCGTCAAAAATTTGTCAAGAAATTAAGCAGAATGCACATCTAACACTCTTCCCAACACTATCAGAAACAACTTTGAAGTAATTATTTGTATTTACTAGATGATCTTTTTTAAGAGTTATCGGTGTTTTCTCTGAATTGAAAATTTGTTTTTTAATGTTTGAAATTACTTAGGAAGCTGTAAAATGAACACATGATTTGCTTAACATATTCAAAATATTCTGTTCATCAACATTCCCAGGGCCTTGGGACTGGCTCACATGGCAACTGTGGCATCTTAGTTGACATGCAAAAATCTAAGTTCACAAAAAGAAGAGCTCCTTATTAAGTCCATGTGCTTGGACTGCATTTGCTCAATTAATACATCTCAAAAGACACAGCAAGCCAAGTCTCTTTCTTCCCATAGGTATCTCCAGCCTGAAGTTCAGGAAATACTGACCCCTCCCAGTACTTTTTGGCCCAAAATGCATAGTGAATAATGAAGCTATGAATGCTTGCAATTTATAATCCAGCTGCAAAAAGGCCTCTTTCACTCAAACGCTGAAATCGACATGGTTAAAAAATGAAATTCAAGTGCATTCACATTTCTCTTAGTTTTGCTGACCTTAAAACAAAGCAAGGTCAATCACAATAAAACGAGAAACTTTCTTCAGGTTAATAAAAGTTAAGCAAGTCCTCCCTTGTGACTCCTTCACATAATTCTACGTATGTAGCTTGCTCTGTTTCACATCTGATGTGTCACATCTGCAGTTCCATGCCTCGATACATGTACTACGTTGAGGGAAAGAATTGTTTAGGACACAAGACTGAGGGCAGAGCAGGAGTAAAGCAAGCAACAAACAATAACACTGCCAAGAACTGACACCAATTTTACTGTTTGAATCAAGAAGTTGCCTTGAGATCTAAACAAAAATTAAAAATACTAGTAACACAGGAAAAAACTGTATGGGGAATCCCCATTATAGCCTGATAGCCCTCTAAGGGATAAGCAAGTAGGTATACTAACTCCTCAGCCAAAGAAATCCTAAATTCAGAAGTAGCAGCATTCTCAACCCTTTCTCTTTCTTCAGCACTGAAAAGCAGCATCACTTTAGTGCTGCTGAACACAAGAACAGGCAGGAGCAACAGATAACATTTTTAGTGCCAAACCCTTTATAATTAACTTTATTTGACAAAATAGATATATAGAAAACAATTTGTATTAACAGGTTTGAAAAGCAACTGAAGTGCTTTCTCCAGAACACCACTAAGAGTAAAATAATCAGGAGCTTGTTTGAAGCAAAGAACAAACCAGTCTGTCTAGTATACATCCCAAACTTCAAGTTTCCCTACACATGTAACACATCCCAAGTCTTGGTTTCTTCTAGCAACAGGTAAGAAGGGCAGGCCTCACCTGTTTCAAGGATCCACCTGTCCTCTAAGCTTGAGTTCAGACAATCCAACTATTTTGAACTGCTCTGGCTAATCATATTCCTTAGGAACTGGTATACAGCAGGAGTGTGTTTACAGATTCCATAACAGAAGTGGGACATTCTAGAAAGAGCCAGTTTTGTGACTGTCAGTCCAACAGAGTTGAAAATAATCTCAATCTGGCATAACCATAACCAGAATCATTTCCCTACCCAGAGATGGATGTCTTCTGCTGACAGTTTTCCTTAGCAGACTTTTCAGATAGGACATCTCACAAATAGTAGCCACCTGACAGCAGACCAAGGCTGTTAACATGAGGAACATATTAGATCAACCTTTATGTCATATTCAGAAGTTTCCAGAATATATCCAGTTCTCAGTACACAACCCAGGGAAGACAGTGTGAAGTATGCATCAATTTGCATCCCTTATCTACTGGGAAAAGTGACTCAGTGATAACCATTTTGATTAAGAAACAATTCAGGTCTCTAAAGAAACCACTTGCCTTGGAGATCAATTCATCGTGATTGGCGAGATGGGCTCTGCAGTGGATACAGCTGTAGGTTCGGTGACAGTTTGGCAGGTAAGCCTGGAACGTTTTTGATTTTGTCATTTTTACCATCTCTGCTGGTGGTTCCTCACTCAGCTCAGGGCTGGCACTTGAAGAATTGCAACTTTGCTGAACTCGCTGACAAAAGAAACACTGGAATATGCAAGCAAAAGCCGTTGTTGTTCTGGAGTGTGTGTGGCACTTTCCACACAAATGACAGAAGAGAAACAGTCACAACCTGTAGGTGAAAAGAGCAGAACAATTAGCAGCTTACAACAAGGCCAGAGTTAACTTGTTATTCAACAACTCCAGCCATAAAGCAAAGTGTTATTTGGAGCAAATGCCTGGCTGCACTACAGGCCCCTTTTTCTAAGAAGCTGCACAGTCCAAGTTCCATTCAACACAGTAACAAGCAGCTCTGTTCCACTAACGGCTTCTACTCCACCACACTTCTAATGAGGGAGGAGACTTAAAAGTTCACCAAGAAACACAAGCACTTTCTACCTTATACCAGGTATTCTCTTTAAAACATCCATGTAGAAAATTACAGCAAAAAGGCAGGAAATGAGAAAAAGTTTATTGTCTTTGAAGTTCCAGTGGTCACTTCCAACATAACATCTCGGAAAACACTTGCTCTGTCCAATAGTAAACATACAAGACATATTTGCACTTCAGCTTTCAGCAAAAATCTTGCAGTATCACACCTGGCTTTAAGTCAAACACCAAGTAAGATGCTGCCACCCTATTCAGGGATCGTGTCTACTCCTCGTTCAAGCAGAATTATGCCTTTAGGCAAAGACCTTCTTGACTAGTGTCCTGATCAGAGCTAATTAGGTACTTCCTCACTGTACCAAAATAGTCTTAATAGATGCTACCAAAGTCACAGTCAGATACTAAAAACTAAATTCTGCACAGAGAACATCCATTCTTAACTCTTCATGCTTGGAGTGCATTTTAGAGGCAGTACATGTACAGAACATGCCAGACCCTCCCGCTAGGCTGGAAAGCAAATCTTTTTCATGTGCCTGAAAACTAGAGATTCCAAATACTCATAACAACACCTACTGATCTGTCAGAGGGCAGCAGTTCCCATGCTATGTGCATCAAGCTAATGAGCAATGCAAACGTGAAACACTGCCCAGTCACTTAATGTCATCAGCTATCAGGTGACTGACAGAGTAGATCAATACCACAAACACAGAAATGAGAGCTCATATAAAGAATTTACAGTATCTCGAGCCAGCTAAGCATGCAAAGCTTATTACAGTTGTAAACTGTGTACAGGGCAGCAGCTAGCCACTCTTCTAGCAGTCAGATACGAGTAACACAACTACTGCAGATAATGAAAGCCACATAAATTAAAAATGTTTTACAGGAAGCAGTCACTGTGCTTCAAAAGAAGTCCTGAGAAAATAATCTGTACAGCACGCCTAGCACACGAGACAGCCATAGCAAAATTAAAAGGGTTTGCTTTAGTTGTTTTTTAATCCTAAAATGATGATAACAGGAGAGAAAACTTGCACTACTGAAGGACTTGCTAAAAGAAAATTTCTTACACAAAGAATTGCAAAGGCAGAGATAAGCCACAAAGAAGACATGTAGCAGAACAAAGGCAATCAAAAGAAATAAAGTAACAATGGAATAAAGGAACAAACTCCCATCCAAATTACACATCTACACATCAGAATGATTGGGCTTTTGTCACTGAAAACAAAAACACATTTGATAAGGGATATGTTAATATGTTTGAAGTATTCACCCATTTGGTATGAAGAGCAGAACTTAAATAGTAACTCTAACTTAAACAAATATATACTCTGTGTCCCAAGATAATTTAATTACAACTGCAAAGAGAAGAATGATTACATTATTTGGAGAAAACAGCTCGCTTTTGGAGAACATCTAGATAGTAAGCCACATTTATTAGAGGTAAGAGATTATAGGAGGTAGATTACCTAAGAGCATGAGGTTCCCGTTAAATTCTCTGTCTGAACACTTACTGTTAGTTACAGATCCTATTTAGGTTCATATAAATGGACAAAACCAGAATCATAGAATCGACTGGACTGGACAAGACCTCCAAGACTATCAAGTCCAACCCTTGATCCAACCTCGCCATGGTTCCCAGACCATGGCACTGATGCCACATCCAGTCCCATCTGAAACACCTCCAGGGACGGGGAATCCATCCCCTCCCTGGTCAGCCCATTCCAATGGCTGAGCACTCTCCCTGTAAAGAATTTCTTCCTCATATCCAATCTAAACCTCCCCTGGCAGAGCTTGAGACCGAGCCCTCTTGTCCTACTGCTGGCTTCTGGGAGAAGAGACCGAACCCCACCTGGCTACAGCCTCCAGTCAGGGAGTTGTAGAGAGTTCTGAGGTCTCCCCTGAGCCTCCTCTTCTCCAGACTAACCAACCCCAGCTCCCTCAGCCTCTCCTCACAGCCCTTGTGCTCCAGTCCCTTCCCCAGCCTCCCTGCCCTTCTCTGCCCCTGCTCCAGCCCCTCCATGTCCTTCCTGACCTGAGGGGCCAGAGCTGGACACAGCACTCCAGGGTGGCCTCACCAGCGCTGAGTGCAGGCCAAGAATCACTTCCCTGCTCCTGCTGCCACACCATTCCTGAGCCAGGCCAGGAGCCCTTGGCCCTCTCGGCCCCCTGGGCACAATTGGGTTCATGTTCATCTTCCTGTCAATCCCAGCTCCCAGCTCCATTCCTGCCTGGCTGCTCTCCAGCCACTCTGTCCCAGCCTGTAGCGCTGCAGGGGTTGTTGTGGCCAAAGGGCAGGACCCGGCACTTGGCCTGGTTGAACCTCATCCCCTTGGACTCAGCCCATGGATCCAGCTTGTCCAGGTCTCTCTGCGGAGCCCTCCTGCCTTCCAGCAGATCAACACCCCCCAGCTTGGTGTCATCTGCAAATTTGCTAATGGTACACTCAATCCCCTCACCCAGATCATCAATAAAGATATTAAACAGAACTGAGCCCAACACTGACCCCTGGGGGACACCACTAGTGACCGACCGCCAACTGGATACAGCACCGCTCACCGACCGCCAACTGGATACAGCACCGTTCACCACCACTCTCAGGAGTTCAGAATGAAAGGCACCACATGCAAACATGTCTTGACTTTGGCTTAAACTCCCTTCATCCAACACAAGCTGAATTCTTGCAAAAGTTCAGTAGGTGTTGATGTGGCACCTGTGGACATGGGTTAGTGGTGGCCTTGGCTTAATGATCGTAAGAGGTCTTTTCCAACCTTAACGATTCTATGATCCTAAGAATTCCAAAGCTTATTTGACAAAACTGTATTTGATTCAAAAAGGCAACTGTGTTCAAAACACATCCTAAGAACCAGCGACTTGTTGCTTTGTGCTGTTAAAGGCAAAATTCAAAACAAACCATTTCTCAGTTTCCTCTAAAAACAGTTTATAAACCCAGTTTCACTTCCCTCTGACAGGAGCAGTTTCACGGCTGCTGACCACTACTCTACGGAGAACAGCGTGAAAGCCTGAAATAACTATTTACCTCTTAATTTTCTGACCACAACACAGTGGTCCTTGCCCACGATCTACGCGTGTTCGCCCCTACCAGTCCAGCACCCACGGGCACTTCCGGGCGCACCGGCTGCACCGGGCACTTCAACCTCCGCGCTCCTCCTGGGGCCGCCCCGAGCCCCGAGCGTTCGTTGGAGCCCGAGGGTCCCCCCGGAGCCCGCGAGGGTCCCCCCGGAGCCCGCGAGGGTCCCCCCGCGGGTGGGCGATGCGCGGCCCGGTCCCGCCGCGTGACGTCACCAGGGAGGCGCGCGGGAGGGTGGGGGCGGCCCCGCCCCGCGCGAGGCCCGGATGTGTAAACAAACACCCCGAGAAGTGTGGCGGGGCTGGGGGGGGGACACGACCCCCCCCACGGGCCCCGCCGTGCCGACACACCGGCGGACACGGCCGGTGCGCGCGCTCCCGCTAACCTGCGGTGGGATCGCTCCAGCAGGGGAAGGCTCTCAAAGTTAAAGACTGAGCCACAGGAGCCTCATTCTCACTTGAGGTACCGGGAAATAGCAGGAGAGAAGAAGCGTGGGGAAAGTTACCGGCTGGCACTCAGCGCCGCGCGGGAGCCGCTGCCCGTGCACCTTCCAGCCGTTTCCTCTCACGCCGGAGCACGAAACCGCCGCGCGGGTGACGCCGCCTTTTCTCCCTCCCCTCCGCAGCGATTCCCGCAGGACAGCGGCTCGTATCCCCCGGTCCAGCCGCCAGCTCGGTGCGGTGACACACCGCGCCCGGCCCCGCTCCGGGCGGGGGGAATGCGGGGGGCCCGCACCATACCCTTGCCCGCCGAGCTCAGCTTCGCCCCCCCTCAATTATGTAAACCGCCCCCACCCGCCCCGTGCCGAGGAGGCTGCGGGCAGACAGCGCTGCCGTCATTTCCAGGCGCTATAAATAGTGCCCGAGCCTCCTCCCGCCACCGAAGTTGCCTCGGCGGCCCCGCGCACACGCCAGACCGCGGCCCCCCCGGCCGGGGGCAGCTCGAGGCTCCTTGGCAGCCGCCCCAAACAATAAATCCCAGCGCAAGGGAGAGCAGACGCTCCTCGCCCGCTCGGTACTCACCGCTGAGCCGGCTCCGCTCCCAGTCCGAGCTCTGAGCAGCTCCCGAACCCCTCTACCTTAGGGGCACAAGCAGGAGGGGAGGCGGGACCCCCGGTGCTCGCGCGGCGGTCAGAGAGGGCTCCGCGCCGGGCCCTCACCTTCAAACAAAGAGGGGCGATTTGGGGGGGGGGACACGACAGCTTCCCTCGCCTCGAAGGTACCGTCTCGGCGGTGGCCGCCGGGCGGGTCATAGACGGGGGCCGGGCGCGCGTGTGGCGCGCCGAGGGCCGAGGGGCGGCCGAGGCATGGTGCCGTGCCGAGCCCCGCGCTCCCGGTGCCGTGCCGAGCCCCGCGCTCCCGCCGCCGCCGCCGCCTTTGTTTTGCTTTGCCCGGCCCGGGGGCGCAGCGCCCGGCAGGCCCCGCCCCCCGCCGCCCAGGCCAATCGCCGCGCGGCCCCGCGCGCGGGCGCCCCTCGCGCCCGGCCCCGCCCCCTTCTCCGGGGCTGGATGGGCGTGCCGAGGGGCTGCTTGGCCCCGCCCTGTCGGCCGTTGCGCGCGCGGCGGGGCGGCGCGTGCCGCTGGGCGCGTGGCGCGAGCGCCCCCCCCCCCCCCCCGATCCCCCTCGCTCCCGGCGCGAAGCGGGCGGCGCGCGCTCCCTGAGGGCTGAGGCGGGCCCGGCCCTGAGGGCACAGCCCGCGGAACGGAACGGAACGGAACGGAGCGCGGAATCGGGGAATAGAACCGGGGAATCCACGCCCCCGCCCAAGACAGGGCTTCGGATTGCTCAGCTTGTTTATCGTCCCAACACACACGTAGTGAGGTGCCAGTCCACCTAAGTCATGACGGCATCAGAGAGTTTCTGCTCGAAAGAGGTAAAACCCTGGGAGGTGACACTGGTCCGGTAAAACTTGAGTGCTCTAGGAAAAACATTAAGAAAAAAAGCACATTTGGAGGTTGAAAGACAAGTAGGATTGGTCAAAGCGCTTGATTCGAGTTTGGGAAGAGTTCATTGCTTGTAACAATTTCGATTATTAAGGGGACCAAAACACAACTCACATGTAACTGTTTTCCGAAGCATATCAAGTGTGTTGGCAATGATCGTGTTTTCCTTTAAAAAGTCAATAAAAGCCAGCCCTTGGTTTATTTTGGCTGTACCCTTCTATTTCCACAGACAGAGTGCAGGGACACAAACTGCCTGTGATGAAGCTGTCATTTACCCGGTACCCCAGGCAGGGCTCTGCTTCCTTTTCTGGTCAGTCCTGAAATCTTTTTCAAATCTTTATCCAGTAGGTTGGGTTTTTTTTGGTTTTTGTTGTTTTGTTGGTTTTTTTTTTTACTCACAGGGCTTTGGTACTTGGCAAAATATTAGAGAGATAGAATCCATTACAATTCAGATAGTGGCTATAATCAATAAACCTTGTGCTAGATGATTTTATGCTGCCTATCCACTTTTCTAATATAATTCACGTTTGTATATTTTATGTCATATGCTTCTTCCTTCTTAATGGCAAATTAATGGCCAGTCATGAAGAACAATACAAAAAAGTCACATTTGCACAATAAAGAAAGAAATATATTTTGGCAATACATCAGGAAACAAACATCTGTGAGAGTATTTCCAGTAGGGCTTTTATTGCAATTTTCCCGTCATTTCTCCAGCTCTAGTGCTGTAGTCTTGTAAAAAAAGGGGAAAGGTGATAATCCTTTTGACTTACTTAGCTACACCTCAGAGTGCACCAAATCCAGCTTCCTAATCCAGTTCCCACAGATGAGTTAAATGAAGTATATGGTAAAGACATACAACAAGATAATAACTGGGACAGGGAAAAAGGCAGGGATGTAGCATGGTTTAGTAGAGAAGTTCCATTAAATCTGATACAGTACAGAGAGTAGATAAATCTTGAGATGCTTCCTGAAAAATGTCTCCAGCCAGTTCAAAGTTATAAATATACCATAAAGAATTTTACAAATTTTTAACAAGCTGTTTATTTTACTTCATTTTGAGGGGCCTGTTACAAAATGGACTTACAAGATGGGCTTTTTAGTCCATTCTTTTTTACCTAGTAAAAAGATACCTGACTAGATGGATGGCTGTTGTCATCTGGCACAACTGATCCTTTGCCACATTTATGCAATTGCCTATAAAAACTCTCCTCTGTGTTGCATTAGGACTAATTGCTTTGACCTTTTCGTAACAGTTAATACTTATATTGTACTTAACAGGCTCTAAGTATCATTCTACAGTATGTTTGCAACAGTTCCTACCTTTATCATCTTTTTGAGAATTAGGAACCAGGAATATTGAGCAATGAGTAAAAAGTCTTACTGATCTCTGTGTTGTCCTCCAAACCCACGTAGTGAGGTGTCAGTGCACCTGTCAGACTGACACCTCACAACTGGCTGAAACCAGGGAGGTGTCAGTCGTGGCTTACATGGCCTGACATCTCACTGGTTCACTGAAGCTGGTAGCAAAGCTCCCACCGCAATCCACAGTCCCTGACCCTCAAAGCCAATGATGTTACGCATCATGTGTAAGCTCTCCATGGATCGCAGCTGCACAGGGGCCTGATGTTGCACTGCAGTGAATGCTGCCACATGTCTCACTCTCTGGGGTTCTGGTGATGTTCTCATTCAGTAAGGACCCAAAGAAGCACAAACTTGGAATTGCTAGTGCTGCTGTATGCGCTTTTCTACAGATATGAACGCAACATCAGGTTTCTCTCTTCAGTTTACCTCAAGAGATGTGGCTTAGGTGTTAGGATCTAACCAGGTTACACAGAATCAAGAGTTAAAGTCTACCTGAGGAGTAGGAAAATAACCAGCGGTCCAATGCAGAATGTAGAAGTGATTCTTTTTCAGAGATGACAAGATGGACAAGGAGGAGAAAGAAGTGTCTGTCATTCAGCAAGGACAGCAAAGGATCCTGAAAGCTGAACAGTGTTTCCATTGTTTTAACACAAGCTCCGCTTCTCCATTGGAATATCCAAATGACAAGGACACTGAGGGTTTCTTTCTCTTTGCTGTTTGTTTCCCTAGTAACAAATACACAAGCTGCACTGTTAGAATACCATCTTTTCCTCCTTTTTTTTTTTTTTCAAGATCAAGACATGTTGAGGATCTATTCAGTGCATTTAGAAGCAGGTTAAGGTTGCTGGTATGAATGAACCTCTGATACAGCATGATGTACTTGAAAGTGCTGCATGTAGTCAGTGGCTGAGACAGTGAAATAACTTAAAAAGCACAGAAGAAAAATGTTTGCATCTCAATTTCTATACTGTTTAGGCTGTAGACGCTTAGGGTGAAATCTGCCTATCACAGTGGAGCTCTGATCCTGCTTGGCAAAGCAAATGGCACAGTCCTACTATTGAATCGTGTAGTGTCCTAATTATATCCCATTCCTATTATCATCAGTAACATAATACACACCATTTGAATGGGACTGACTTTGACAGGGACAACTCTCACCTATGTTTTTGTTGTGAGTTTTGGATTGTGAAACATCTCTTTAAATATAATTCTATAATGGGAGGGAGGGGTGTTGCTGTTTCCTGTTAGGATTCTAGTTGAGGTTATGGTTATGGTCTGTAGTTGTGGAATTCACTGGGTTATGAGAATAGGAGAGATGGAATGCAGTCATTGTCGGTGTGGTTTAGCACAATAGAAATAGAACGGTAGGTGAATATATCCAAAACCATAAAAAGCCTTTCTGAAAGCATGACAGGCAGAGACAGGAAAGACCATTAGGGGCATCTAAACTGAGAAGCAATGTCTGGATCACTCCTCCCTTTGCTTCTTCAGGATATGTATAATGAAGAAATATCTGACAAAATTAATATCAAACTTCTGATTAGATTATACAAAGATATAACATTATGCATTAATTGTAAATCAGCTTGGGTTTAGGTCATAAATTATACAGGTATTTGTCCCAGTGTATTTTAGTTATGTATCTGGAACAGCATGTGTAGGGAGGTATGTCAGGTGAGCAAAGAATTTAGTTAGTATTTTATCATTTGGGATGCTGTTTGAAATCAGTAGAAGTAACTATTAAATTTTCCTACATATGCCAATGTAAAACCTGCAGACTCAGAAAAGATGCAGTGAAACTGCATGTTCAGTGTATCAGGGAATATCAAGCAATATGATCAGCTGTCCTAAAATATTTTGATGTCTCAAGCTATCCTCAAGTGGAGAATAGGCAGAGGAGTTTGTTCGGGGGCTACGAATCAAACAGATCTGTATCATGCTTTTTATATGAGGTAGACATCTGCTCATATACATATAAATGGGTGTGATGTGGAAAAAAGTCAGTATCAGCCAGTTCTAGATACCTAATTCAGAAGAATGTATGTTCTCTCTAATCAGATGGTTGAAATACACACCACTAGGGGATAATTTTTCATCAGCAAAGTCTGCACTGCTCTGTTCATCCCCACCATCTCTGTAGAAGATCTACTTTATATCTTGTGTGACTTTTGAAATAGCAAAACCAGATGTTAATTAAACTTTTCTAATATTCAGACTGACAGATGTACAAGTGTCCTGCCTAAAGCAGAGAAGCTCACCAGGAAATTAGGCAGCATACAAACCCTTCAAGCTTCAGCATGCCTTAGTAGCTAGGTTAAATTTTATTTATTTTTTCCCCCTGAATTTGTTTTTTAATACTTGAATATCAACTTTCACTAGAAAATCTAGACCTTTCTCTATAGGCTAGCAATAAGAGTTGAGTTTTGTTATATACTTCTTTTGGTTGTTAAACAAAAATATAAGGCCAACAAAAATAGTCATCTTGATATAAGCACAGTAATGAAAATGGTGATCATAAGAACAAGTGGCAGCCATTTTTATTGTTGAAAATTGTTTTCTGTGCTAACCAAGCTATGGAGAGATGAAGTTCTGTCCTCAGAAGCAGAGGCAACTGCAGGAACTGTGAGCTACTCACCAGACTGGATAAGTGGGGAAACCCTGCAACTGTTTGTTTCTGCTTTTCCTGCTGGCTGTTGTTGGCTTTGCTGAAAATCTCAAGAGCAGAACAGACAGTTGTAGAGCGTGAATACATGTCTGTATCTCTCTCTGTCAAACTGACAACATGTTTTTCTAATGGGAGAATTTATAAAGCTACCATTTGTGTTTGTATCTGGCACAGTCACTCAATTAGAATTTCTGGAACTAGAGGATTCACAGGTCAGGACCCAAAGGTGAGACAAGTACAGCAAAGTCCTAAAAGTGAGTGAAGTCCAAACACAAGTGTTTTGACTCATTCTAATATGCTTTAGACCAGTACAAAAAAAAGATTCAAGACCAAAAAGCAGTACCAAAAACATATATTAAAAGGTCTCTCTATTTTAATTAAAACTGTAGATCTAGGCAGTGGTTTAAGGTGCACATTATATCTCTCAGTCTTAACTCTAGAACTGCAAATCTTACTGTCTGTGTGCAATCTACCTCAATATCTCTGTATGGAAAATAAGCATTTTATGTATCCAGTGCAGACTTGTTCTAATAGTTAACATCGTGAAAGCATAATAGAGATGGAAAACAGAAGGTAGTGTTTACATTTGCCTGTGACCTGTTTCAGAAGTCAGTATTTGGACTTAATTTCTGATGATGAAAGTGCATTGGTATAGATGATTGAACTGGACAAAATCCGCTGGTGAACCAGAGCCCTACCCCTGTAGTTCAGTAACCTCCCCCTCATCTCTGAAAAAGAAGCAGTAATTATTATTTTAAGATGTCCCATAGCTGCTTTGCAAAGGGCACTGTCTAGATCATATCCAGAGACTGAAAAGACAGAACTATTCTGACCCCCTGATAGTGGCTGGGTGATTCTGAATGCAGAGGGGTCTGGGGGGTTGTGCCTTCATTGAGACTAGACAAGAATCATACTGCAATTTACCAGGAGACTGGAAATGGCATCACCAGTTTTCCAGCTCTTCACTCCTGGTAAGTAAATTACACAATGCAGTGGAATATTTAGTATGCAAACAGGAGTGGCAACACAATAAACCAGCACAACAAACCCATACAATCTAATTGCACTTGATGAGGACCCTAGCATTTAAAGCACAAAAGCAGATGCTGGCAGGGATTGTCTGCCTTGAGCAGTAAAGAAAGCTGAAGACATGTTTCTCTGAGGCAAAAGGAAAATGTAGTAGATTAAAGAGAACTACATAAGCTTTTCAGTGTACATACACATATTAGAAAATCCACCTTTACGTAGGATTGTCATCTTTTTCATGCAGTTATCAACTCCTTGTCTGATTGTTGGCCAGCTGTTGCTTATCTGAGAAGTTAAACCTGTGTTTTGTGAGCTGTAGAAAAGTAGAGATTAATTTTCTGTTGATACATGTTTTGTAAAAACACATTCTGCATACCCTTGCCTGTATATGCAAAACAGTTGGCTAGAGGTAAGGATTCAAGCTTTTTCTGTCTTAGGATTGTTCAGTTTGCTTTTTTTTCTTTCCTCTATGACATGTGTTTCTCATCTTAAAACCCAGACATATTTCCATCTTGGTTTTCTATCCCGTCCAGATTAGGGCATCCAGCACAAGCATATCCTGTCATTTCACAGATAAATAGAGCCAGGGGATTACTGTAATCATGTGGTACAACTCCCTGTGAGACAGAAGCCATGTGATTGGTGATGTTACTGGTCATTAAACCACAACATCCCTTAGGGAAACATCCTAGAACATCCTATCTCTACAAATTGTTAATTCATTGTTCCAGTCATTAATTACTCTCATTGAGAAATGTATACATATTTCTCCCTCGAATGTATTTAGTTTTATCTTTCAGCTGTTTTTTCCTTCATCTCTCTAAGACAGAGGAAACAATAGGACTCCTGGAGACATAAGAGCGAGTCATCCTTTTGAGTAACAACATTTTATAAAGCACATTTTTCATTTTCTAAGTTGTTTCTATATCTCTTCTCAGAACGTTCTATCAAATGATTTCTTGAGCTGTGGATTCCAGCAGCCATTTTTGTCCCTGTCAAGCATGGACTGTCCTTTTCCTATTTAGACAGTCAGATGATCCTATCTATTTGTTCACTTAATTGCCAGAAGTTCAACTGATTCTTCATTAGGATCTCCAAAGCCATTTCACAATTGCTGTTCCCACTTCAAAAACAGGAGTACCTGCCTATTCCACCTTTCTTTCTAAGCAAGGAGATTATTGCAAAGTTTAAAGCCCAGAGAAGCCTTATAGAGAAGGAACCAAAATCTCAATGAGTGTATTACCTTCCCTGCATTACAAATAGCATTCCAGATACAGAGACACTGACTTCTTTTTTTCTTAAGTTGTAACACCACATTCAGTAACTTATTGGGAGCATATAGTAAAGTTTCTCTAATTGCTGAAATGAAAATTAAGCAGATTGCTTAAATTAGATTTGAAAATCACTGACATGTAAGAGAATATAAGCAAAATGGACTTTTGGGAAGAGATTACATTGTAATTGGTCTAATAAAAATGTTAGTCCACCCTACACATCCCATCTTAGAGATGTTTTTAGACAATGGTAGCTTATATAAGGCTAAGAAAATGTATCTGTTACCATTAGTCTGTTATTAATCCATCAGCCTCACAGCAACTATTCTAATATAGTTAGCTGTTTGAATAAACAATATAGGAAAGACAAAATGAGTGCCACAGATGTTTAACTTTGGTCTTGTCTACAAGCAGTAACATATCCATATTTAAGTTTAAGGAGTGGGGATGTGACCTGCCTGTTCACTTTACAGAGCATTCCTGTCTTCCTGTCCTGCTCACTGGGATTTTCACTGGTATAAGTTCACTGTGGTAGCCGCTAGAGCTGCCTTTGCTGGTTCACTACTTGTATTGACACACCTGATTCTGTAAGGTTAACTAAATCAGGGGCCTTATTTGCCACCCTTTAATTTTTCCCTCCCCTTAGTCTTTCCTCCTTTCTTTTTCTAAAGTAATTGTGCTGGCTTAAAAGTAAACCGGTAGGAGAAATGAACCCAACTCGAGAGAGAGTATAAGGTAGAGTTACAATTTACTGAAAAAATTAATTACAATAGATGAAACGATACAGAGAAAAACAGGTTTTAACCCCCCAAAACAGATGTATAACCCAGCCCTCTAGGACAAGAACAGTGTTCATCAGCCCCTGTGCTGAGCACCACGTGGCTCCCCTGGGTGCAAAGTAAAAGGAAAGGAAAACCTGTTGGTCCAGATGATGGTGGCAGTTCTGTTAAGGTAATGATCCTGACGAGAGTGGCAGTCCTGTTGGAGTTCTGGTCCTCCTCTTGATCCAACACGTGGTACCAGAAGTCCCAAACCCCCAAGATTTTACTTGCTCAGGTTCAGGTGGGAGTGTCCAGCACCTCCCCCAGGGCAGGGAGTTTCACAATGGATGCTTTAACTCTGTGAATCTTGGGATATTTTTGGAGTCTCTGATGGTCTAGGTGTTACAGCTGCCTATTCTGCCAGTCCAGTATGGCCCATTAGCAGAGGTGACCCCTCAGGCTGGGTGTGAAGGTGGTAATTCCTCCCCGGAGGGGAGTTATCACAGCTGAGTCGTTAGGTGTGCTCTGGGCAGCTGCTGTAAATGATCCATTATTAACAGTCCATCAGAAATGACAGGGGGTGTAGAATACACAGTCCTGGTTATCCCCACATAGTAATAAAGTGGTCCCGGCCCCTGTAACTAGGACAGTCAGTTAATTCCATAAACCCCTGGAGAATGCAACTAGGTCTAAAGACTGGTTTTATTTAGAGTCGAGAAAGAAGCATCAGTGATTTTTATTTTTCTTGATCAGATTACCTGTACGTTTCATTTGTGGGTTAGAATGAGTTATATATCAGTTCTATACCCTAAATACTAGATATTTATGACTTTTGTTTTCTCTGTTGGATTTTTATTTTCTCCAGTGCTATGTCAGTAATTGAGAAGTGAACAATCCTTTTAAAGCTGCTGAAGGATCTGGAGACAATACAGCCTGTAACATTTCCTGTAACCGGGAAGGTGTGCCTGGAACTGTACTGGCTCCACCTTGTGGCTGAAATTGCATGGATTCTTTTGTAAAACTGGTTGACTCTTCTTACCATCAGCCTTATATAAATATTGATAAATAAGTGTGTGAACTTCCTTTGCAACTTTTAGAACAAACGGGCCAAGTGTTTCTGAGAAATGGGGAGACAAGTTAAAGACAAGCTTAGCTCAAGCAAGCTCGTGTGTTCAGTAAGTGCCCTGATTCGACTGCTCAACCACTCAAATCATGAACTCAGCACAGCAAAGGGCAAAAACACTCAGCAGGAATTGCAGAGGGCTGCCAGCACCCGGGCTCACTGATCACATAGCTCAGCTAGTCCCTCGTTCATAGCCCACTCATGTAAGTTCATGTTTTGGTGTATAGCACAACTATATATTTTCTTCAAGCTGCAATAAAGGTAAATAGTTCACTTTTAGCACCTTCAGTTCTGGCAGCAGGAAGGCAGTGAGCTATCAAGGCATGCTGGATGTTCTGTTCTGTTGGGTATCAGCTTGTGTGTTGCTGGATAGAGCTTCTAACAGGCACAGTAGAAACTGCATTCATCTTTCTAAAAATATTGCCAGAGATGCAAGATTGCAGAGGTCAAGAGAATGCAAATTATGTTTCCAGAAACTGGTACAGGGTTGGTTACTGATTATGAGGCAGGATAAGGCTAGCTGCATGTTTATTTTGCAAGTCTTAATATAAAAGACATATCCCCTGATCCCTATGATGTGGAAACAAAGAAAGTGCCCGTTTCCAAGGAGTCACAGGCCTCTGCAAAAATAATAAATAAAAAAAAAAGCCTGTTAAGAACAGCCTCTCTTGCTGTGTCATACACAGCATCCATGATATCCAAGGGTGAGTGACAAAGCGTCTTTACTCTGTAATGTCAGTGCCAAGCTGAAGCACATTCCATATCTAGAATGCCATTTTATATCCCCTATAGGTGTGCTCAGAAATCTGAAAATAAGTGCAGCTTTGCAAGACTGGCACAGAACGAGTTAATAGTATCAAAGTCTCAGTCTTTCTACTGACATCATAGGTGTTTCATAAAGCAAGTTTGCTCAGAGCTGTGAAGAATTCCTTGCTAGATTTTGTACCAAGAAAAAATATGTACACTAAGTGTGCCACTTGGTCAGAGGGCACCATACCCACAGTGCAGAGCCAGTGGGCTGTGCACTGTGCCACACAGCTGCTGAAGGCTCGCTCTGCTCTGGTACTCATGTGTCTGCCACTGTTTTCTGAGACTGGGCAGTTTTTGGAGCCCAGGGAGGCAGCACAGGAGAGGAGTGGGGTGGCTGTGCTGCTGCAGTTATGCGGTTAGTGTTTTAAATGAGTGGCACAAGGGTGGAAGGAAGCTATACAAGACCCTCTTACATCTGCTCCAGACAGCAGCATCCAGCATTACGCATAAAAGTTCCCAGGCGTGTTTCACAGAGTGTAATAACAATTCCTTAAAATAAAGACAGAGGTAATGCTGCTGCTCCCCAGTGCAGGTAATGCAATGCTTCTGCAGTGCACAGGATAGAAGGGTGAAATGCAAATATTGCAATGCCATCTCAACCAGTACCGGAGTTCTGGAGAGGCCGGCACTCAGGTGGATCATATCCACACTACTAGCTGGGGGTCACAGTCTTCAGAATCCTTTTCTGCATCAGTATAGTCCAAAAACGTTCTGCCAATGCTGGCATACCCTGCAAAGCAACTGTCACAGGTGCTCGTCCTTTGCTTTTCTGAAACCCATTTTGTGTCCTGGGCTTTTGTTTTGTACTCTGGGGGATCCTTGTCAAGACCCTGTTCAGCTAGAAATATCTACATTCCAGTGCCTCATTTGGGTATCTCAAATGTTTAAGTTCTAAAAAAAAAGGTCACCTGAGGTCGCTGCACAGCTCAGGGGATCACAGGACCCGACCAAACCAATTGCTCTGGCAGGAGCACACGAGCACAAGGCAATGTAACTTTTGGAGGTCAAAGAATTGCAGAGCAGACAGTGTACCTGTCTGAGAAGACTGGGAAGCAGGGTATGGAAACCTTCAGTAAAGTTGTCAGAACCAGCAAAATCCCCTGAGCATCAGTATCCCGAAACTTACTGCAAGACACTTTGCTGCTGCTACGAACAAGATTCTGCAATCCTTGGGATATTGTTACAAGAGCGAAACAAGTGTCAAACCCAAGCAGGGGGCCTACAACACAGCAACAGTCTAGTAAAGGTAATTTTTCATATTACAAGCTATAATGGTGTTCTCTTAGTCCTTTATATGGCATTGCACTTCTGATACTTCTGCCAGGATGTGTGAGGCGGGTGGGTGCGTATGGACACGTGAAGAACAGATTGTACAAAGTTTGACAATCCTAACTAGCATAATAATCATGATTAATATTCATATTAAGAAAGTTCCCAATGCGTCTGTGCTTCATTCCTTTCATGGTGGTGTGCTTTATTCGTAGGTGGATAGAATTGCCTGGACCCACACCAGACATTGGGGATAAAAGGGAAGAATCACCAAATCAGTTGGACACAACAAAATTTTCTTTTAATCCTTATTTCTACTGCCTTGACCAGTCATAGTGCACACCCACTGTGAGACTCAGACTGCTTAAAAAAATCCCAACAAAACAAACAACCAAACCCAAACCAAAAGAACCCCAAAACCAACCACATGAAGATATAAATCATTCCCTTACAGTTTCAGAGGTACATTCATGCTCTAACCTGTTGCTAGGTTAGCCTTTGACAAACACTGGAGTTATTATTCTAGAAGACTAATATTTTTCAGAACACTAAAGGTATTATTATAAATTTGCTTTTTAATGATCGTGTTTGACTGTCATCAGCAAGGTTTTTATTTGCATAAATGCTATTAATGGCAACTTTCCCCCAGCAGATGGCATGAGCAGAGCCCGTGATCATCCTGACAGCTCTGTGGTTACTGTGCCAGGCAGGAGAGCTTTGAAGCACAGAGGTCTGAGCTACGGTAAAGCTTTTCCATCTCCTTCGACAGCTTTTATCTGCATTTTCATGGAGACAAGGTTTCTAGTGGCAGGCTCAATGAAAGGTTTCATTACATCATTTCTAGGGTCAAATTTTTCTCTGTTCTTTTTACCTTCTGGAGACTATATCACACTGTTGCTGAAAAATCTGACCTGTGGACAAAATGAATAGCAAATGTTACACAAAATGGCTTTTGTTTTGTTGAATATGAATTGTCTGTCTGTGTAAAATCCAGTGCTTAAAACATGCAAATGGATGGCATGAGAAGAATGCAGGCTCAGCCCAAGAGCAGGACCAGCACAAAGTCTGGTGGGGCCAGGAAGGGCAGCCTGTACAGCAAGGAGGGGTTCAGCGTTTGCATCTCTGCAGCACTAAAGGCTCTGTGCAAACGGGAATCACAGGCTTTGCTCCCAATATCTTGCAGTCAAAAGAGAAAAAAGGATGAGAGGGGTAGTGCCCTGTATAGAGTACAGACAACTGAAGGGTTGAAAGTTTGCTAGTCAGTCCTTGGCTAGCACCAACAGTCTCCAAGGACAAAACATCACCCCAGCAACAGCTTCCTCACCAGCTTCCAACCATACAGAACCCTCTTGGGTTCTGTACTTGCTATACGAATGGTTAGAGGTATTTATACAAAACTCTGTTATTGCTCCACTGACTCTCAGTCTGACAGAAGGGCTACTTTGCTGTCAGTTGGCAAATGACACGGCAAAGTTCCTGCCTAGAATCCTGTCAATGCTGGGACTTGTTAGTAGGACCAGACTGCTGTTGAGGCTGGTCAGCAAAAGGCTCGTTTTACAAGGCACGGGCTTTATAATCAAGTGCCGTGCACGAGTCCTCCAGGGAAGCACAGGGAGCACTGACAGCGGAGGTGGGGTCACACACGTACAGAGCAGCACCACAAAGAACTTGACCATGTGTTTGCAGTAATTTTATTTACAAGTTACCACATGACACCTGCAGTACTACAGGTTTTATAACACCACTAGCAGTAAAATAAGTCACATTTAAGAAGAGGCAGCAGAGAAAAATATGCACAAAGAATGCAGGAAAGCTATTTAGCTGTAACTGAAAGTAGGTATTTTTCTACAGACTTTGAAAGCGAGGAGGAATATACACATTGCGAAGAGCAAGTTCTTCAGTCCTGTTATTTCTACAACATGAGAACAGTGATGATTCAGTATTATGACTACTACACTAGCAGTCAAATGCCAGTGATGGGAGAGACCTGTCTTAGTATGTTGCCCTTTTGAGCACCCAGAAATGAAAACCAAGGCTTCCCTCTGAAGGGAGTCATCAAGGGTTTGTTTACTTGCAGAGCCAGTAGTGCAGAATTGGTGCTGGGAGGCAGGAGGGAACAGAATTTAGGACTAGAGAGTTCCCAAGTTTTGCAAATTGCCTGCAGGGTCTTATCTGGTCTCGAGTGAAGTAGTTGGTGAGCAAAACCAGTCGCAGCATTCCACAAGTCTTTTTACAGTGCTGTGCTCTAAGGCACAGCTTAGCAGAAACCCAAAATCAAGCAGAGAAAAAAGCCCTTCCGCTCTCTTAAAATCCTTGGCTCTGATGATGCTGGTGTTGAGCCTGGGCCTTTCTCAAGAGGAAAAATGTGGAGGAGCAAAACTGGAGAAACACTCCCGACCTGGATGTATTCTGATGATAAGACTCACAAGAAAATAAGCTTAAAGCAGCATCAGGTGTGACCCTTTTCTGCTTCAAAGCAGCAGCTTCCAGAAAGCAAACAAGTGTTATCCAGGAGCTGTTTTTCCCCCCAGACATCTTTAATAGCCTGGAGCTACTGTCAATGCACACAATCCATGCTAGAGGCTGCAAAGACAATGAGAATACAAGCTGCACAGTAATAATTATTTCCACTATTAACTGCACACAGGATATATTGCTTTTGGTACAATGCCATTTATTGTCACAAGAGGAAAACCAGAGATTAAGTTGAGCACACATGAGTTATGAAGACCTTTGCCATGCTGCAACAAGCATATTTTACTTACAGAAATGTCAACAAATCAGCTGTAAAAACAAATTTGTTCTTCCAAAATACTAAACATACCCTCAAAAACAAGTTTATAAATTAAGTTCAGCTACGACAGAACGAGTAAGAAATTACCAGGTTTTTTTCTTAATCCCCACTTTTGTTTGGAGTGCTGCACTTGTGCTGCACAAGAGCAAACACAGAATCAAAACACGGAGCTTTAGTGACAGCAACAACATCCACTGAAGTGCTTCTGAGTGTGCAAACTGGCCTACAAGTTTGGGTTCCCTTCACACGTGTGGCACACCTAGTCAGAAAGCCTGCAAAAGTACACGTGTACAAAAACTAACAAAAAGCTTTTCAAAAACACAGAATACATGAAAAAGTCTTGAGTCTGATGTCTCAACTGCAAGTTAGAATATCTGTGAGTTTTATGACTTCCAGGAACATAGGAAAGTTTTTTTACTTAGAATTTCCCTTTGAGTACTAGCTATTGAAATTAAAGGTGACCTAGGAGAAAGGCTTGACAGAAAAACCTTCCAGCTCTCTTGTGATATCCTCAGTTCAGTCTCAAGCCAAAATTCAAAATATTCAGCATTTTTGCATTTGTAGTTTTAAGGCAGAAAAACATCTTCTCAACAAGCCATTTAGTCTTGGATGTTACAAAAAACCCACAACCAACCAACCAAGCAACCAAAACCCCCTAAAAGGTGCATCTCAAGTCTGTTAGTAATAGCAAGTTTAAAAGATTTGCCTGGCGTTCCCCTACCGCTTTTGGTTGATTTTTTTTTGCTAAAAATCCTGAATTTTCAGACATGCTGGAGTACACACACATCATGAGTAGAGAGACTACAGTTTTCCACTATTATTTCTAGGTTGTGTGTTCAAGGTCAGCATTAAACTTGGGAGGTGGAATAACACATCTCTACACTGCCAACACCGGTGCCATCCCAGGCACGGCAGGACTGACCCGGCACCGGAACTGCTCTGTCCTATCCACACTCTCTCCCCAGAGCCAGCAGCTTAACCAGGGCCCTGGGCTTAGCTGCCTGTACCCAGGCCCAGCTCTGTGAAGCATAACTGTTCCTTAGCTCAGCTTTACCAGAAAACAAATTAAAAAGCAAAAGCCAAACTGTGAGACTGTAGGAATCTCCCAGTGTGCAAGGTAAGGGAAAGTAAGAACAAAGGAGTGAAGTCACTGAGTCAGTCACAGTAGAGAAGGGACTGTGGAGAACCAACCATGGAAACTGTAAACCCCTGAGGAAGAGCAGTGTCACTGCAAGAGAACTCAGCGAGCTCAAAGGTCAGCCCAGTCCAAGCAGGAAGGGAAGGAGAAAGGGAAGAGCAGGATTTCAGTCAGCAGCTGAGTGCACAAGAACTCAGACTGGGAAGATAAATGAAAGGTTTTTTAACACTGTCTTTTTGATGAGAAAATGCTGCAATACCCTGTTAAGGTATTTCTTGCTCTTTTCAGGGAAATCAGGAATGGAATACCTCTGGGCTCCTCTTTTCAGCCTTCATGCGTGAACATAAGCACAATGAAAAGCCAGAAGGATCACACATCTCTCTACCACACTAATTAATTAGATGGAAAGAGAAGGAACTTCAGGAAAACTGGGCTCTGTGTGTCTGCTAAGAGGAAGATAAGAGGTAACTCTGGGGAAGGAGCAGGAAGTTTTTAATATCCACATGGTATTCAAAGATTTAGTCAAAAAGAGAAAAGCTTGAACCAGGGACTGTTGGACTTCAGGCAAAAGTTCCCAAAAACCAATCCAGTGGAACTGGGTTTTATGGCCCATGTTAGCCAAACGCATTGTTCCTTCCTGATCCTTATCTCCATTTGTATATTGCCTTCCCAGAAATCCAGTTACCAGATCACATGCTGTGCTTCCACAAGTGGAGTCTCAGGAGATCTTCCAGCTTTCTTGCTTACCTCTTCCCTGGATTTACATCAGTTTAAGTAACCTGATCAATAACCTGTTGTTTGTCATCAGGAAGCTCACAAATCCTGTAGAAGAAACACTTTTTGGAATAACTGGAACTTGTTCAGACTGAGTTTGAACTCAAAGGGAAAAATAAATTGCCAGTAGCAAGATATACTGAAAAAACAGGCAGAGTTCTGGAAAACACCTGAAGTCAAGTTGTCTGTATAATTTATAAAGGGGAAAGACAGAGGGGTTTACAGAACAATTCTCAAATATAACTCCCAAGATCAGTACTCATACGAACCGCCACGAGTGTGAACACCCACCACCTCTGGCACCTCGCACAGCACCAGGGGCTGTTTGCAGACTCACCAAAGCTGCCTTCAGAACTGGAGCTGAGGCTCTAGAACTCCTCTGAAACCTGGAGAGTCACATGTGGCGAAAAGACACATCAGAGCAAGAAAACCATCAACAGACTTGGATGCAATGACGTTTGTAGGTCTTCTACACAGCTCAAATTTCTTTAAGCTTGTCAAGTGTCACATATGTGCAATTTAGTAGAAAAAAATAACTGAAGATGACGTGCACAACACAGAAGCATCTTTGGTCTGCAGAGAAATAGCTGGGTCAGAGCTCTACAAAGCTTGATGCCACCTATACTACATTAGTATCTCTTCAGTAAGTAGGGCTTGTACTCAGTAGCTCCTTGCCAGCCTTCCCGAGTATTCGAGGGCACTACCTGCCCCAGCACAGGCAGCTCAGCTTCCAGAACCCAGGGGCTCTCCCTGGAACCTGCAGTCCCCGCCCGATCCACGCATTCAGCTTGGGCTCCCACAGTCCAAGAGTGCCCACTACACTTGAAGATTTACAGATGGAGAGGATCAGCCTCCAGTTCTGGTGAAATACAGGAAATCTGCGTGGTATTTCAAACTAACCTGACTGAAACAACACAACAACATGAAGTCAGTCAGGATCTTGTCAAAACCTCCACGAAGCCAAGCTGCAGTGCAGTTGTATCTTGAAGAAGATGCTATGGTGAACACACATTCTGCCAGGGGAACAGCCCCAGCCAACAAAAAGTAAGAACACACATAAACCCATCTATGTCGAGAATCACATTCTATAGTGTTTTGGGAAAAAAATCTGTATGCTGCAGTGAAAGACAAAGAGGGGATGGAGAGATGTATTTTGACAAGCCAATTCTCAGAGCTGTTACAGAGCTGTCAGTTACAGTTAAGCTCTCTTTAGTTTCAGGTCACATTTTCTGTGTTTTCATATTAATTAGAGACATTTCTAGCTGCCATTATCCAGCTACACCTTTTAAGAGTTCAGTTCTTTGGCACAGTCTGATTTTAGGCTAAAAAAAATTCAAAAAAATTAATTAAAAGCCCATGCCAGTGATGTAACTTACTTGAACTGCTCCCAGAATCCCACATTTCAAGCCCTTGGTCTGAGAAGAACATTTTCATACTGAAATGATGAAAACATGGTCTCTAAGGGTTGCGCAAGTCACAGTTTTCAAGATTTCATGGGAACAGTGCAATATCCATATAAAGAGTGTCAAAAAAGCATGTGAATCATCAGATACACTGGGATCAATTTGCATTGATTGTGTGCTCAACAGGTCAAAATGCTGATGATTTCATAACTTAAGGATAAAACATTTCTTCCCGTCTATAAAGAAACTTCACCTGTGTTTTTTTTTTGGATGGCTTCCCTAATTTAATTACAAGCTGGTACAGTTCTGTAGCGGGACACGCACACTCAAGTATTACAAACACTGACTGCAGGCTGCTCCTTGTGCAGCAAGGGTCACTTTTGGATAAGCCAATATGATCCACACCAGCCTCTGGACCCGCAGCTCAGGGCAAAGCAAAGTCCCAGTCGTTCTATATATGCACAGAACTATGCTGGTTTGGTAATACAGGGACACAATTTAATGATTTTCTTTGCATTTGTTTTTACAAGATTCAGATGCCAAAAACAAAACAGAACATTAAGTTACCTGATTTAAAAAAGAAAATCACAAACGTTTACAACATCAAAAGAATAAGACGAAATATAAACCTTTGCTACTTACAATTGATCTATACAGATTAACCAAATCACAAATCTGTCACAATATAAATGTTTAATTGTTACAATGAATAAGAACATACAGAAAATGATTTAATTTTTTTTATAAAATCTTCCTTTGCTTTTTTATTTTAAACTTACCATTAACTAAATTAGCTATGCAGGACTTGTGGGGTACATGACTAAGAAGGCACCAACAGTACAAAGCAAAGACAAAGCAGTTTGAGTATTTTAAGAGTGCTCTACGCTGATACAACACGAGAAAAGGCAACAATAGTAAGTAAACCAGCTGCAACCTGTAGAAGTTTGTTCTGGATTTACACATGTAGTCCAACTTTTACATTTCCGCCAATGTGTCACTTGGTTTGATCACAGCACATGCTACAAAAACCACTGTAAGCTTCACTTTACTAATGTGCACTTTTCACTAATTTAGTGTCTTGATTTCAATTGTTAACTAAACCATTTTGAACCACAAATGTATTTAAAACTTAGTAAAAGGATTGTTTGGACCTTTTCATTTAAACCACTGCATTTACAAAAATATTTCCCCTAAAATCTGGGATTGCTTGAAGACATTGCTGTACAAATATAAAAGTACTATGCAAGGGACCAAATTCATAAGTATATGGTGTGTATGTAGAGACCTATATTTATACCATATCACTGTGCTGTAACAACACAATAAATTTATCAATAACCAAGGACTATATAAACTACACTAACATAAGCAAATATATATTAATAAAGTTTAAATCTATAGTACAGTTGCTCAGCAAACAACTTTGACATGGTATAAATATATCATAGCATATTACAGTGGGCAGCAACAACAGGTTTTAGTTTCTCTCATTCCACAAGGAAAGCCCTGCTCAGCTCCTCAGGTTTGGCCACTGCCAAGTTATGTCACCAGTGCTGCTCCCAAGCTCTGGCGCAAACCAGGCTCTGGTGTCGTGTCACAGGGGTGAGGAAGAGGCTGGCCACAGGCAGGACAGCAGAGGCAGACACTTATTTGCCAAAGCATCCATGAGAATTTTGGGTTTGCATATTTTTCTTCAGCTGCAAGGTTGGAATGTTTTTGACAGTGAACTGTTTACATTCCTTACTCCCAAAGCATCTTTACCATGAAATATGCATGCTACTTTGATTAAAGAGTTGCTATTCTCCGCTCTAAAATATAAAAACTGCATAAAGAAAAAACCCCATGTAAAATGGTGAAATAACTGACCTAACACAGTGTTGTTAGAGGCACCTTCTTTTAAACTATTTTCAGAATCTGACCAAAAAATCCAAAAATAAAACCATGCTTCGGCATGTGACACATCAACAAATTCAACCCCCCACTGTTTATTGAATTCAGTAAAAGATCGATGGATGTGGTTACGGATCCTGATGGATGCTAATGGGATTCAGCAAGAGTAGCTAAGGAACAAAGCCCGAAAGCACCAGACAGTAGGTAAAGGAAACCCTCGGCTTCTCACTCGGAGAGACAGGATGCAAGGGTAAGTCTGCACCTCCCCAAACATCCACAATGAAAGAAAGTATTAAAAAAAAGAATTGGGAAAGAGAAGGGTGAAGTAAGCTGCCAAAGTTCTTCCTTAATAAATTAAAACGGAGGTGTTACAAACTAATTTCAGTAACAGTCATCTTTCCAACCGTGCCAAAAATTATTCCTGTTGTAATGATGATCATACAAGTAGAGAGAATCTAGAAATATTCCAACTTTTCACAACGGAGTGAGAAAAGCATTTTGGTAAAGATGTGTAGAAAGGTCAAGAGAAATTTCTACACTAGTATCAACAGTCAAGTGCATATTTCTTCTACAGAAATGTTTTTAGCATAGGTTCCACACCACGATCCAATGGTCACTTGTGCAGTGTCCTGACAATGCTCCAAGTTTGTTCCCCGCGACAGAGATTTACGTACCACAGGAATTTCCTAATAGAAAATGCCCTTTAATGATGAACCCTTGCTGATTAAAAATTAGTTTTGGCAGACTAACACTTAAACTAGAGGAAAAAGAAAATTTTGAAATGGAATCTTGTAAGCACCCTTATCTACTGAAGTCTAAATTAATGGCTTTCTAATTTCTCTGAAGAGCAGACTAAATGGTATGAGGAAGCCTGGAGTTATTACCCAGCCAGCATCCTTATATACTACAGTTGCAATTGAATCTGATTTCCATTCAAAGACATTACCCAAGAGGAAACCAAAAACTAATTCTTAATGTTAATGTGAAGATATAAGATTTAAATTTATTTCCAGGAATTACAAGTGCATTTTGTTAATATTAGCAAGCAGTCTTTATACAATCCATTCTTCACTGCTGCCAAAATAAAATGAGAAAAAGACAGCAGAGATATGAAAAGCTAAAAATAGAACTATTTTTCCTAAGTTATTTGTTGAATAGCATTTCAGTTGAACACAACTCAGAGGTAACAATAGATTATTTTTTTTTCTCAATCATAGGCATGTGGCACTTAGACAATCATCTTTGCACAGAAAGCTTTAACAGTCATGCGAGGGCACAGTAATTATTTTAAACAAGGCAAATTTCTCACCACAGAGAGCAGTGGGGAAAGAAAAGGAGGCACTGCACTGGAACATAACACCTAGTAAACTCCACATTATACAATTTCAGTAACAAATACTTGAAAAGATCATTAAAAGATATACAATTTTAAACGTTATTTAGTGCTAGCTTTGTTTGGTTGTCCTAACTCAGCATTATCAGAAAAGTTTGATAGTACTTGACAACAGAACAGTACTTCATGTCACGAGCTCATGGAGGCTGGATTACAAATCACCATAGTGTAGGTTGCAAGAAATGAACTTGAGATGCTGACATGCTGTAGGAGCAAAAGTAAAATCAAACTTTCTCATTTAAAGATGCAGTGTTCGTTCCTCTCTGCAAGAATTCTGAATGTCAGTGATTAGATTCAAATGTAAAAACTATCAATCCTCATTTGAAGCACTTCATTGGTATGCAGGATGTAGACTGAGTTTATTAACACCATATTTTGGTTTCTTGCTGCCTTCCCAGAGAACAGCACTGGCCATGGGGTCATCATACCATTGTGGAATTCCTAACCTTCCACCTCAGGGGAACAAACAGAGGCTGGTGATGCCACGCTGCTCCATATAAACACCACTACACGGGATGAACTTCGGGAGTACTATGCCTCCAATATGGTTAAACTTTAGATGATCTCTTTTAGAAAAAGCAGGGGGAAAAAAGGTACAAATTTTGTCAACACATGGAAAAATGTTTCTTAGGTGAATTCAGTTAAGTTGGGTTCCTATGTGGCTCTTGCACTGTATAGAATACCTGCACGTACAGCACAGGACACCCAAACGAGTGCAGAAGCAAGATTAACATGAACGTGACTTATGCTGCAATCCATAGCACAATGGGACACACTCCGCTGGATGCCAACCAACCATTTCTAGTTAAAAAGGACGTGCAAAAAAAATCTGGGATGTCACTGACTAAAGTGCCCTGAATAGTAGCTTTTCTAAAAAAAAAAAAAATAAAAAAAAAAAAAATAAAAAAAAAGATGCCAGCGACTTCAGTAAAGTCAGAAAAACATAGTTCATGGTGTAAACGTCTTACAGGTTAACAAATTATCTTCTTGGATATTGATCCAGGAGTGAAAGGAACCACTGCATCTTTCAAACCAGAAAGCAAGCAGTTAAAACACGGGCAGCAGTAGGTGCACGTACAGTACAGTACTGCAACAGGTCAACAATGGGCATTACGCAGAGGAGTGTCAATTACAATTCTTCAGCCTTAAAGATTCATTGAAAGCATGAAAAGCCGAAACTACCAGGAACCGCCCTCCTGAATGGCTCAAAGGAGTTAGTGGATAAGCTGAGAGAGGCCACAAGACATGACCAACAATTAAGAACTGGGAAGAGGAACAGCAACGTTTGAGCATGCCCAGTCCTTTAAGTCCTTGTCCTACAAAAGAGAGCAGAGACATATTTCAGTGAAGGAAGTTTCACACTGCCTTTTAAAACAAGCACTTTCCCATTTCTGTGCTCTGTGCACAGTATGTTTACCCTGAGTCAGACAGCAGGACCAATATAAGTTAAAAAATAAGTCAGAGACAGTGCATAGCAGGGCATTCCATTTTAAACTAAAATTTTCAATCTTCAAAAGATTAGAAAGAATAAACATAACTAATCAATGAAGTACATGATTTGGATGTCTGAACCAAAAATCTGTTATTTTCACAGAAACACTTTGAATCTTGAGAAACAGCCCAGAGAGAAGAGCTGGCTGGTAAAGCCGGGAGGAGAGAGTGTGGGGGAACAGAAGTGCCCAGGAGGAGACTGCTTCTGTCCACTTTAAGCCAACTCCTGGGGACTGGCCCCAACTAGGATGTCAGCTGTTGTGCTATGGCACAGCTGGCAATTGTAACCACAAATGACATGGACAAATTACCAGCATATCCTTATCCAGCTCAGTACAATATTTCAATTTCAGCATCGTGTTGGCCAAACCAACTCTGCATAGTGGCATTTGAAGGTAATATTTTAAGTAAACCAGAAATTTCCACTCACACCAGATCACTGATACCTTTATCCCTAATCCCTTTAGCCCTTAATCCCTAATACAAACTAGGTATGGTGTGGACAAAGAGGCAAGCAGGAGAGATCCCAAGCTGTGATTTACCAGCAATAGCTACTCGCTGTCCCTTCCCTGGCACTATGGCCTGTTAGCAACACGTTTCATCTTGCTCCTAAAAACTTATCTAATCCTCTTCCCCAGTGTGTACATGCACAGCTTGTGCTCTTGTACAGAATGCGCTTCCGAAAACGTGGATAGGAAATGAGCACCGGTCACGGCACTCAGCTCTGTTCCTACTGGCAATGCCCAACTATTAAGGGCCAGCTGTGTCAATCTCAGATTTCTCTAACATACCATTATTATAATAGTTTCAATGTCAGCTAGCAAGCTTAAACAAACAGAATGCAGTATTTGTAAAAATCAAATTCACTTCATTCGTGAGCTTCTATACATCTGAATATTCAAGATAGTGGCAACACCAGTTACCCAATTTAAGTAGAAATTTTATTCCCCAAAGTTCCCCCCCACCTTTTTTTCTTCCTTTCCTATGAATTCATCATTAAATAAAAACCTGGGGGTATATGCAATGCAGAAACTGAAATCCAATTTTTAGTGCAGAAGAATCATTGCTTAAAGGAAAGCCACAAAGCTCCTACACTGCCAGCAGAGCTGGGGATTTCTGGCAGGGAGGAAGTTCCCTGGCTCAAAACTTCCTGCTGGAACTGCCCACACAAACCGGTGATTGTGGAATGCTGCTGGATGGAGGACAGCACAGAGAGCATGAACCAGGCAGCCCACAACAGGCTCCTCTCTTTGCTTTGTTTTTCTTTTCCAGTCATAAAACTTTGGTACTTTAACCTATTAGCATCATAGAAGTTTCACAAGTATTATTAAAATTATTCAAGTCACTATTTGACCAATTTTGTATGAAAAAAAATTGCACACTCCTGAGATGTGCAAGCCTTCTGGTATAGGAAGACCAGTCAAAAAAATAAAAGAGTCGGTGAATATCAGTACATTATATTTTAAATTAAAATTTTAGCTCTTCAAAATATTAGGAAGATTAATTGCAACTAATTTAAGAATACTTAGATACCTCTTCTTCTTTACTCACACTATTTTAGAGTTACTTAAAACTGAAGATAATTCATACTGAAGCTTCATGTATTTTTTCCTTTTGAATAATTTAAGACATTTCTTCTCTGTACAGTACATTTAGGAGGAGGTTGTTTTTTTTTTAACTGTTTGGAGCCATATAACAGAATAATCTGTAATATATGAAGGACACTGCCCCTTAAAATGTTTAAAATTTGCATTTCAAAGCGTTACCATCGCTTTCTTTCCAAGCAGAGCTACTGAAATGTAATTCTCATTTCTTGAAGGTAATCTACAAACTAGGTAAACATCTGGGACGATTCCATACAGGCTCTTCAAAGCCGTGGACAAACAGAAACCGTTTCTTCAATAACAGAACGGGGCTGAGGTCAGGTCCTTGGACAAGGAGTTATTGGGCACTGGAAAAGGCAAGTCCTACATTTCACTAGTGGCAATTAAGTCCCAAATTGTTCCCCCCTGCCCGAGTGGTTCCACATTGCTGTGACTTTACCTTTACCTACACACAATTTAAGATCGGTATCCTGGCTGGAATCTAGCAGTTTCCTCAAAAATCAGTTCTTTCAGCTTTTCCTTCGGCAAGTCATCCAACTCCATATCAAACTTGAAGGGTGCTTCAGCTACAGGCTTGATAATGCAAAGAAATATTATTACTTTAGTATTACTCTTCAGCTGAATTTCATGCAGTCCTTGTACAGATGGGGGAAAAATCTGAAAGTGCCCTTTACAAAAATATCCAACACTGCAGCCTTCAGGGCAGAACTCCTTCTATTAGTCCTGTGTGTGCTTTATACATATTAGTTTACCAAATTTTAAATCAAATCACAGTAAGGAGCTACTCAAATCTAAACCTCAAGTTAAAATATTTGTTACAGGCTCATAGCTCAGTATCTGCCTGCAGAAAAAATTACCCTAAACATTGTATTTCTTGGAATAAACGTATTTGCCCCTTAAGGGAAAACTAGCTTATTTCCTCCTCCCTTAGTTCTTCACCAAAAGTAACCAGAAAATCTCCTCAGAACTGTACACTGAACTACAGCAAGTTCTGATTCAGGGTTTTTAAAGCATAATCCAATGGCAAACTCAGTCATTCTCCTTTTTCTCAGACATTATGAAACAAGGCCACGTGAGCTGAGGATCTCCATTTCCTGGAGAGGACACCTTGGCATCTATTTAGTGTGTGGGGTCTCCAAAATGCTGGGCTACAATGAGAAATAAAAAATTTTGGTAAATCGATGAATTCCTTCTTCAACTCCATTAGAGCAGTAGAAACACCACCCTTAAATTAAAGTAGGAAGTAAGCTGCTGTGCAATTTAATCAATGTTTACATTTTAACAATGTCTTTACCTCATCGCTTGGATCATAATACTGCTCCAGATATGGATGGGCTAAAGCTTGCTCCACTTCAATCCGCTTATGAGGATTAAAGGTCAACATTTTATCCAACAAATCAAGTGCTAAGAGGGAAAAAAGTGAGCAAGAGTTTAATACACACTCCACAAAAGCGTTACAAACACAGATCTTACACAGAGAACCCCCAGCACCCCGAGTTCTGTGCCAATGCCAATGTCCATCTGGAGTTCCCTGGCCAGAGCAGCAGTGACAGAAGCAGAAGACTGTGAGCTGTAACCTGGGCAGAGATCTCTGCCTGCCCATCCATTGCCATTCTTGGGCTGCAGCTGCCTTTGGCATGGCCTGTCTAACAGAGGTGTCACCCTTCCTATGGAACAATCTGGTTTTAACTGCAGCAGAAATTAAATGGATGAGACTTTTTCTTCTCTCAGAAAAATGCTTTGGATTTTTGTGCCAAAACCCAAACCAAGCTAGAGCTTTTCTGAAATAGATAATTAAGAGTATGTTCTTATTATGAAAAGAAAACTTTGCTGTTTATGGACAAAAATGTTATCCAGAGTCATTAGGAGTTCTAGGTCATCCCAGTGAACTATTGGAGCACAACCAGCAGCCCAGAAGACACTCTCCGGAGAAGATGCAAATATATTTATATTCATGAGATTCAGGCAAATCTGTTGAAGACAATTTGTAAAGAATCCACAGAGAACCTGAAGATCCAGTAAGACAGAGAGTGAGGTCTGATGAAACTCTGGACAAACATCAGTGCAAGAAAAGAAAACAGAGTGATTGTAGGAGCAAGCAGCCCAAAGATATCTGCAGTATCCTAAATTCCATCACATTTCTTCTCCTCACCACATGACTTGTGAACCAGAACGTTAACAGAGGTTTCTGGCTGCAGCACAGCAGCTGCAGCTTTGCCCTGGGATGAGGTGCACACCCAGCACTGCATTCAGAGGCAGCTCCAAAAGCTTCAAACGTGCCCCACAATTAACAGCCGGTATTTTGCTGCGGTTTTCCCACTGCTGGCAGCTCACGTGCTCACTCCGTGCTGGAGCACGTTGTGCATGGTTCTGCTCCTGGAGTGACTGACAACCAGCTCTTGGAAAAGCTGCCCTGGAAAAGCTGCTCTGCGGATTTGATGAGAAGGAGCTGCACAAGTCAGCAAACGGCACATTCCCTCTCAGCTCAGGCACCAGCATTTGCAGTCTGAGCTGTCAAAGCCCTTGGTAACAATTCTCACACTGACAAGCACTGTTATAAAAGCAGAATCAATCATGGCTGTTTCTCTCAATGACAAGGATAATCAGTTTGACATAGTTCCACCTGCAGAAATTAGCTTCTACACGGTACTTAGTACCCCTAAGAGTAAAGTATCATATCAGTTAAAAAAGGAGTGACTTATGAATTGTGTCAGAGCACTGTACTGTGAACAAAACAACCCTCATACTGTAAGAAGTAGAGTTTAAATGGCAAATTAATTGCTATTTAGCAAAACAAAATCAAATTTACCCTTTACTAAAGCCTTGTTAAGAAAGGCAACAATTATTATGTTCCTTGCCTTTATAACTTTTGCTCAATTTATAACTGAATTCTTTAACCCATTAAACTGTAATCTTTCACAGTGCCTAAGGACCCCTTCTTTGACTGACATGACCCTGTTTGACCTAGAACTGACACCCAGTCTGTGCAAATCCTACTCAGTGCAGCAACAAGCTGCTGTTTGCTGTCAGAAACAAAGTTCAGGACTTGTTCCATGCTGATGTCAAAATCCAACTCTGATGTTCAGCAGAGTGACAGAGGTTTGGATTTTACATGTGAGTTAAAGATCAAAAACCACAACATGAAATCTTAGAGTTACCAAAAATTTAAATTTAAGAAGATAAGCCACTATGAGGATTTCACACTGGTTTGTGATTTTATAGTGCTGTTTCAAAGGACCTGCGTGTTCTATTTAGGATGGTTTTAAAAACTCCCATCCCGCCATTATTTTGACACAATGTAATAAAGCATAAAATACCTTTGGGGTCAGCATTTGGAAACAGCCTGTTCCATGGTACCTTATTTTTGTGTGGTAGGGAAAGCAAGTAGTTTCTGGCCTTTAAATTTATTATACAATTCAAATCTTCTTGGGAAGGGGATCCAAGTATACCTAGAAAAATTAATACAAACAACAGCATTCTGTGAAAAGCACATTAATACAGTTGTATCCATCTGGTAAAACTCAGTATTAAAACTGCTGCCAAGAGGATTTCAGACTAAATGTTTGAAGACCAAAGAATATCTCAGAAGTTTTTTAGAAACCTTTACTGAAAACATTTTTTAATAAACAAATGCATTTGAGTTTTCTAATGATCAGTAACTTGTTAAAAAGATTTAAGTAAGTTGTTTATTCATAGAATTTTTTACAATTTGACCTGAATCTAATAATATATGAGCTTTTTAAGTATTTTTTTTTTAAATTTTACTTTAAATTTTACTGCTGATGTAGTAAACACATTGGTAAGTATCCTCTAGTTGTCCCCAAACCAATGATTAGATTTAGAAATCCCTGCAGCAATAACTACAGGGAGCAGCTAATACACTTACAGATCCATACCTTACACACTGACCCCCAGGAGAAAGACCAGCCCAACTGGTAGAAAAGATGGAGACAGATGGATGTGAAAATGCTGCTTTTCTGTAAAGCTTACCAAGGATATGGTTAAGTTGGTCAAGGTAGTGTTTTCCTGGAAAGATAGGTCTGTTGGAGAGCATCTCTGCCAGAATGCAGCCCACTGACCAGATGTCAATAGACTTGGTGTAACCCTGCAGGGAAGCAGAAACACATTTTTCTCAAATTTTTGCATAACTGCAGCAACATGTTATGTTAGTAAATTGTGAAAGGGCACACAAATAATCTTTTTCTTTTTTAGATGAGTCATGCTTGTTCTTGCTGTTTGTTTTTTTCTGTAAAGAATGAAATAATTAAGAATCCTCTATCAAAACACTACTTTGAAGAGGTAGCAAGAACTGAAGTATCCAAGACATGCTTTTCCAAAATGATTCTCAAAGTTTTAGCTAATCTGTTACCAACTGCAAATTTTCAAGACTCCCTGATTTTATTGCAAATTTAAACTAGCAAATTTTGGAAACCAAGTATTCTTAATTCCACAGCTCCTGACAGCGCCCTAAACATGCGTGGAGCCCTGGATTGGTCAGATGCCTGTTTCCTAAAAGCACCTTAGACACACTATTGCCTCCACCAACCAAACCCACCCAACGCTGTATATCCTACAGAAACAACAGTCTTCCCAAAATATCCAGTACAACCTCAGGTGTCACCCTGGTGTTTTGCTGTGGGAGCCCACGCAGGGGTTCTGAGGGACACCCGTGACCCGCAGCACACAAGGCCTGCACACACCTTAAAACGGCCACAGAAGAACACAACAGTAATTCCAAGTATACAAAACCCAAAGGAATGATTCATGGAGACTATGGGAATGCAATTAAGACTGGCACATAACAAAGATCACATGCCTTCATTCAGAATGAGAGTCGCTCTCATTATACATTCTAAACCTAAATTAAGATGTCAAGGTAACATTAAGGCAGCATTTGCAGCCTTGATGAAGGCAGCAGTGGAATGCTCATTCCTAACCCTTCTGTCCTCCTCAGTGGCAGAGCAGTTGATGGAAGCAGTCCCGTGACTGCCAAGGAACTGGAGACGTGGGAAGTCCTGCACAGGATTACTCAGCTGCAGCATCCAATAATTGATTCTGGAATCACAAATTTACTGCCAGCCAGTAGCTGTACTGCAAATCCATCTGACCCTAAAAACCCAGAGAGGGGGAAGCACAGCTGGTACTCACAAAGGAATAACCAGCCCCAGAAGCACCACAGCAGCACACTGTGTCTCTCACCTTAGAATTCAGCATGATTTCAGGAGCCCTGTACCAACGTGTGGCCACATACTCTGTCAAGAATCCTGTGTGATCATGATCAGGATCTGCAACGCGAGCCAATCCAAAGTCACAAATCTGAGTTTAGAGAAATAAACAGGAAAAAAGGCACATTAAACATACATCTACCAATATTATAACATTACTAATTCATCATTCCCCAACCAATGATGGAACATCTCCAAAACAGTGATGGCAACCTATGTTTTCAGAAAAAAATTAGTGTACAAAGTTTAAGAAAAATGTTTTAGATCAGTTAGAAAGAGTATCCAGCCACCATTCAGGGGCCAGGAAGAATAAACACTTGGGGGGAAAAAAGATGTTCCTGGTACACAATTTACATTCCACTATGGGCTAACTGAACAGCACCTCTGCCAGACAGCTGGCAAGATACACTGCTCCAAACTCTTAGCAATTCACCAGAAAACAAAAAGAGAAAGCAATTAAGCTTTACAGAAAACAAAATTAGCAACCAACACATTTGTAACCAAGTTCAACACCCATTCTTACAAAAGTTACCACCATAACTGCATCTTTGCATGAGAAACAACCTATCCAAGCATAAGATAATGGTAGACTGGAGAGAATACAAGTTGTTGAAAGAAGCATGAGCTTAAAAGAAAACAAAAATCCCCCCCAAACTAAACACATGCAAAAAAAAAAAAATTTGTCAACACTGTATCAGGTAAATAGTTTTATCTAACCAAGAAAAGAAAAATAAACTGATTTAGACTAGCAAGTCCAGCAAAATGGAAAAGGTGGTTTTAGCTATATTCTGTCAAGGAGGCTCCATGGCTTTCAGAGCTATTTAGTGACCCCTCTCTTCTCCTTTCTTACCTTCCCAAAGGTCAATGGCAAGATTGTTGAGCAGCACATTAGATATGTTCCTATGGTTCTGCTACCCCCCAAACAAATACCAGCTTATGACTTCCATACAGAGTGTATTTGCATGAAAGAATACGTTCTCTCATGAAAACAAGGCATCAAATGCAGGAGTGGCAAACAGTTGGGAGGTTCCTCTGCATGTTTTATAATATTTACTCTTTTATAGTGAATTGTGTACATTGATTATATTCAAAATGTGAAGTAACAGTATGTTGTAGTCAATAACGTCAGTAATGGAGAATCCTATCATAGCCACAGAAACCTCACTGTACCCCGGCAGCTACTCCTAAGTTTTCCTGGAGGGACAAACTGTCTGTGAGACAATTGATAGATCAGTTAGGGAAGAAGTGATTCAGCTGACAAAAAGCTACCTCTAAAAGAGACAATTCAGCAGCTGACTGTCAAACACAGGGTCTGAAGAAAAGGCAGTGATGAATGTCATAAGCTAGGCTGCATGACATGGCTTTAGCTACATAATAAAAAAATAAACCCAACCCCCTGAATCCTTAAAAAACAAACCCAGAAGGAACCTTTTAAACATGTCAAGGTTTTCCCAGGCTACAAGACCAGAGCAGCTGCCTTGTGTACAATTAGCAGCTTACATAAAGAGACTCAGTACAAATAATCAGAAGAGTCTCCTCTAAAGACAGAAGCAAAGAAATTGTAAAGGACAGCTTAGAGAGTTCAGAAAATAATTATGCAGGCAGGCAAAATTGTTGTAATCTCTTCCTCCTAACCTCAGAAAAAAGCTAGATAAGACGACAGGCAAGGAGACTTGTGCAGAATTTTAGTATTACACATAAGTAAAGTGCTAGGGTTTGTTACTATTAAAACAAAAGAAGAAAGACACTCTCTGGTTCACAGTGAGGAGCAAGAACTGAATTACAGAAGGTGTCTGTCAGTCTCTCCAGTTGAAAAATGCACATGGGATGGACACAGAGCTCATTAAAATGACAAAAAGCCCCTGCTGACTGGAGCAGAAACAGGTTAAGCAGAAATGAGGAAACACCATTAGTGAGAAAGGCTTCAAGGTTGCAGATGCAAGGAGGAGGGTTTTGGCTGCAGAGCTGACAGAAGTGTTCCAGCAGAGCGGAGTAAAGAGAAGCTGAAGATCCAGAGCTCTGCCTGCAGTGCCAGTGCAAGGGCCAAGAGCAGCTGGAGAGGCCAGAGTTGTGCCCTGCTCTGCAGTCCCGGTGTGAGGGACGTGCCCTCACCTGGCTGCACAGGTGAGGGCACACAGTTCCTGCATGATGAAAGACCCAGGTATGCCAGTCAGTGCTTCATGCCTTGGAGAGAGAACAGATGCTGCTGAGACAGAAGAAATTACTTCCCCACTAAATAAATAAATTAAATAATTAATAAGATGCCAGCATCCTATTCATATATTTAGCTTCCACTTCTTGAAAACAGTGTTCTTGCAATCACTATCAGGGATGGTTGGTTGGTTGTTTTTTTTTTTTTTTTAATAAACAGAGATGGCCTAAAGCTGGGTGAAGCTATCAAGCAGATGGGGAGATTTAGGAGGATCATGTACATATGACCATTTACTAAGCAAATGAAATGACACCCAACAGTACCACTAACATACTGAAGTTTCTGCTGTTGTATTGCTGAGTAGCCTGTGCCCGTGTGTATTTGTATAAAAGGAAACAGAGAGACCTCCATTAAGTTTAGTCGTTGTTAATAAGATGGTAGTTGAAACAGCTGCACCTCTACAGGTATTGGTAAAATCCTGAAGCAAATAACATTTTTTCCTTCAAAAACCATCTCTCATCACCTTCCTTTCAAGCCTGTTGCAGTATGTAACAATTCTTGGTCGTTTAACACTTGGGACTTTTCACTTTGTAGATGGAAAAGCACAACTTTTAATATCACAATAATGTGTTTCTGTTTTAACTAAGTCCAAGGAGTAGTTTCTCAGCTGGAGTAACGTGAGACACCGAAAACACTGCAACATATTAATTGAGAATCTGGTTAAAATAACTTTGATCTCATTTTCTGAAATATTAATGCCACTTGCCCAGGAATTTTCTATGGCCCTGAGAGTTTTTATGTAACTTACTTCATTTACAGAACTACAAAACAGGTCAAATTTTTGGATGCAGAGAATCATGAAATCATGTGAAAATACTTGTAAAAATGTTAACTACTATTTAGAGCCTATTCCAGCCTGTCAGTGGCACGTCAGTACACATTAATCTCATTTGTGGGAAAGATGCCAGGCTGCAAAAGAGACCAGTATTTTTATTGCACAGGACTCTCACTGAGAAATATTCCAAGGTAGTTAGTTTTCAAGGAATCTCAAATATAATCTTTCGCTGCAAATATGTAACAAGAGACAGTACTTAAGTCAAATGATGTACTTTCACCAGCTTTCATTCACCATATGATAAGTCCTCTTTAAGGTCTCAGACATTTAAGTCTGTAGCTTGGCCTAAAGAAACAGAAACAGCTTTAGCTCTGCACTCCTGTCTGGAGCCTTTCAGCTGCTCAGGACAAGCCATAGGATTCACATATACATTTGGTCAATGGAGACTCATATATCTTTTTCCTGGAAATGAAATCTATAATCCAGAGATCAAGATCATGTTTAAGGGTGAAGAACGAAGGAGCTCTTGTTACAACCTGTAGAACTCTGAGCTCCAGAAGAGAGCTCTCATAAACACCATGAAAGAAGGAAGCTCACAGCATTACCACTCAAGATGAACAAACTTTCTATTTTCCTTCTTTCAAAAGTGTGATTTTAAGTTGTTTCACTGTACGTTGTTTTGAGTTGATGTACCAACTTTGTGCCGCCGCTGTGCAGAGCTGACACACAGACTTGCACAATGGCCTGAAAGAAACAGGTTAATACAAGTTCAGCATTCACAGACGAGACCCAACGTGTACTGATTTCCAATTCTGCTGTTCAAACTTTAGATGTGGTATTTGTACGGCACCAGAGCTCCCTTTAGGTGATGAAAAAGCAAATGCTCTGTCATGTAGACTCTTATACTCTGCACCAGTGAGCACATATTGCAGTGGCAGGTTGCTTGAAAATCTGATAAAGGAATTGTGACAGACTACACTAAGGTCATATTGTATTATTTGGCTGTACAGTGAGTTTACCTTCTTTTTCATGACCAACTTCTTTGTGTACAAACATTGCCTTCTATTATTTTATTTCCTTAAATTAAACATAGCACAGAGCTACACCCAAACTGTTCTTTCCTGGTTCTATCCCACAGTTGTAGATTTAACTCCATTTCTTCCATGAAGGGGTTAATGCCTTTGAAGGGATCTGATGTAATAACAGCTGCTGAAATCCCACAGCAGGAGTCAGAGGCGACCAGCCCAGCAGTGCATCAGGAAAAGCTGACAAGCAGCAGTGGGAATGTAAAGCAAAGCAATTATGTAGCCAGTATTTAGAATGGATCAGCATCCAAACAGCAAGGACTTCTCTTGGAATTGTAACAGCCTGCAACCGGTTCACACTTCCAAGAGGATATTTTTGTTTTGCTTGAAGTTGTTTGTTTATTGAGAACGTTAAAGCTACACTAAAAAACAGAGGGTAATTAGGAGCAACACAGTATGCAACAAACACAGTTGTACCACATCAAATCAAGTCCTGTAAACTCACTCCATCAGTGACCAGCAGCAAATAGTGATGTACAGCAAAACAGGGAACATACTCCAGTGCCTCTCTCATCTTCCATGAATTTGCCACCATGGGACTCTAAACCAGAGGTAGCTCTCAAATGCTTCTTTTTCCCTGCAAACTTGCTTGGTGGCGGGTTTTTTTCAAACTGCAATATCTACAGTGCTCTGTGGTAAGAAATTCCACAGGAAATTCTAACAGTGCTGCAAGTGAGCAGCACCTGCTCCTTTCACCCCTCCCACCGTCCCCCCACCTTTCTCATAGGTAAGGACAATGAAAAACTGATCTCTATTTACTCTCCCTATGCCACTAACAATGTTATCAAATTCTACTGTATTCTCTCTTTTCCTCATGCAGTATCTTCCAGCAAAGGAGACCTGGGCTAAACAGCTCTTCCTGATATGGAGAGCAGTACTTTGAAATCCTGGTCTCCACACTTGCATAGATATCATAGGGAGAAGTGTGATAACTATGATCACACCAAACTGAAGACTCACAACCAACTGAAAGGTACAGAAGAGCATGTTTTCTGTTTTATTCTCTATTTCTGTTCTAATTCTCCACACTTGGTTTGCTTTACTGAATGCCACTAAACATTGAGCTGACATTTTCCAAGAATCATAACAGCTCTAAGCTTCTGTAGTACTAACGAGTACAGTGCCCATCGCTGGAAATGCAAATTAGGAATGTTCTCTCTCCAAGTAATTGCTGTGCATTCAATCAGCACTGAATCTCACATGCCACTTCAGTTACCCACAAACATGAACAATGAAACACTAACAGTGTAAACAGAGAACCCAAAACTTGAAATATGCCCAGTTCTCAGTTAACTTTTGAGGTTAACATGATTCTGCTTTGGATCAGTATTTTCATACAGCTTTCTAAGAGGCTGTTTCCAAGTCAACCTCCAGATGGAAACAGTGATGCACTCATTACAGCAGCCCAACAGAGATTCTTAGTCACTCCAATCTCAATAATTATTTTATCAAACCAGATAATGTCTTGGCAATCTCTCAAGGATGAAAATCACATTAATCCCCAGTAAATAACCCACATTCATGGTCATAGCAGGTAGTTTATGAAGGCCACGGTAGGAAAATCTGTAAGACATTTCAACTCACCTTGAGATCACACGTGGTGTTAAGCAGCAGATTGGAAGGTTTGAGGTCACGATGAAGCACATTGGCTGAATGGATATATTTTAACCCTCTCAGAATCTGGTAAAGGAAATAACAAATGTGGTCGTTGCTGAGGTGTTGAGTCTTTAAGAGCTTGTAAAGATCTGTCTCCATAAGATCTTGCACAATGTATCTGTAAGGCATTAGATGTAAGGCAGCAAAAAAAACGTGGTGTCGTGCTAGATATCAACACACAGTACTCAGCAGAACTTCTAGAACAATCTTTCTCTTATTTATCTGTTTCATGACAATTATGAAATAAACTTCTTGCTTTAGAAGTTTGGAATCCAATCAATCCTGTTACATGATGCAGCTCTTTATAGAACTAAGAGGTACCAGCATGTGGTCCTCTCCAATTAATCATCATAAACCTCTAATTCTTTATATTAGAGCTTGACTTTTATTGGAATCTTAATTTCATCTGGTTCCTATCCTGCTTGGCAAGAAACAAAGGCAGGTTTTAGGTTAATGAGTAATAAGCTTCCAAGATACTTGCTTGCAGTTGCATAGCAGCATGAAAGGTAAAAGATCTGACCATTTCTTATCAGTTTTCTCTTCCATCTACCCACTTCAAAAATTCAGCTGTTCTTCTCTACTATATATATATTTATGCTACACTGAACACAACAGTTCCTCTCTTACTAAACTTAAATCCCCAGTATTTTCAGTCAGATGATTTTCTAAGATTGCAATGAACATTAAAAAAGGGAATTTTTTATCTGTTTTGACAGCAATGAGTTAAGTAAAATCTTCTTCCCCCATTATTCAATCTGGCTGCAAAAAACCTTGTGGTGTAGTTCCACGATCACTTTTCACTGAAACCAGGGTTTTGTGAAAACACACCACTACTGCCATTGCAGTTGGGCATTCCCATCCTCTCCTCTGGGTATTTATACCGGACCACTCAGTCAGGGCACCTTTTTACAGGCACCATGCACTTACATTAGTCAAAAGGGCCACAGAAGTGCAACATCAGGACCCCACGTAAGGATGAACTCAAAAAATATTTGAGAGTGTGAAGTGCAAAAATTTGACCTGGACCCAACCCAATTTCTGCCCACACATCCTCGGGGTTTGTATTGGGCAGCCACCTGCAAAGACCCACAAATCCACCCCGGACAAATGCAAGTGGACTGGGGGAAATTCAGCTGGGTGACTAAGCCAGGCCTGGTGTCCCAGGAACAGCCTTCCCAGCTAAACCTGGCACACACATCCATGAAGTCACGGCTACACAGACCCAGCTTCCCCTGAAAGGAAGATCAGTGGGACAAAAAGGAGAGATCTGCATGTGCTAATCAGGCAATTACCTGCCCATGGGCAGTTTCAGACTTTTCACAAATGCAGGAAGCACTGCAAGACTGGGGGTTGTGATTTACTTTATTTTAATTCTTTTCCCCTAAGAGGTATCAATTTTAAGAAAATTTTCAAGAATTATAGCAGAGTCTAGCCATTTTATTTTCTCCTCAAATCAATCTGTTTTAACAGCAGCACTATTAAGAGTAATTATAATTTTAGGATTAAGTGACTAAGCTAAATCTTTTCTACAATATAGAGTTCTTTGCCTTGGAAGACAGAAATTAACATTTTTCTCTTTTCCTGGAAAAAAAAAGAACAAAACTAGTGTTCATCTACATATCAAATTTATCTATTTATCTATACACTGACCAAATACTACTAATTTCCTTTTCAATTTACAACAATAGAAGCCACTTTTTATTAAAATTTAGTAAGGAAGAGGATGAAGAGGAAGAAACAATCAAAACAGAGAAGGAGGCAACCATCACTAACAATGCAGAATGACTAAACACTTGGAAAGGATACACATCTTTCATTTGTTCAATAGTTGGAGCTCTGATAATGTCATTTATTCCAATAATATTCTCATGTCTGAAGCGCAGTAGGATCTTGATCTCCCTCAGAGTTCTCTGGCAGTACGTCTGATGCTCAAAAGGACTGATTTTCTTTATAGCAACTCGAACTTTGTTGACGTTATCATAAGCAGAACTAGAGGAGAATCAATAATATCAATTATAAGGAATATTAAATTCATTCACTTCAGAAAGCAAAAATGTGAATTCAATTGAATGTAGGGGTGATGCACTTGGTTTACATTTATTTTTATCAAATGAAGAGAGGTGACAGCGACACATGTCTTTAGTTCAGAGAACAGACAAAAATATGGGTCTCAACAGCCCTGGGTTTCCCAACTGACTTGGAGTCTGCTGATTCTTGGGATCCTGGACAGAAGAATTTAAATGTGTGTATATGATTCTTGTTCCTTTCAGATTTCCTTTTGCTCAGTACTGCATTGTTTGGAAATTAAAAAAATAACAAATTCCATACCTTTCTGTTAATCTCAACCATTTCATACAAAAAAATTACCATACTAGCCCGAGAGGCTTTACATTCCAGCGATTTTCTATAATCTAGTCCCAGAACATTCTTTGAAACTCTCTTAATTGGCCTTACTCTGCTGAGATGTCCAGGTAACTGGTGACCAGGCAAAGCAGAATGAAATACAAAAATCCAATGAGCAAAGGAGACCCAAAAGGAATTCAAATGCCTGACCACATCAAGGCTCTTTTACCACAAACGGAGCAACAAGGTGTTTTTGAGACACTACTGTCACCACTAGATGCAAGAGTGTTCAACATAGCTCACATTCATTATTAAAACTGACATATAATTTGTCTTGTCAGTAAGAGCTTCACACAGCTCATGCACATATAACATCCTTTTTGCACGGTTTCTCCACAGGATCCTTTCGACCTGCCTGAATCCCTAAACTCTGTTCAGTACCCACAGACTGCACCACTTATTTGTCTCTGGAAAACCTGAACTTGGATGCTCCACTGGTGCTTTGAAATGCCACATGCTGAGCAAGTATTCATTACAACTGCTGCTGTTGCATATGCATAGATAACACATTAGCAGTTCCTAAATCCCAAAATAGATCATAACCAAGTGCCATAAGTGGAACTTGCCACCCCTTCAAGAGCACTTTGGCTACAGTGATTTCTGAGCTCATCACCTGTAGGGTTTACAATGTACCTGTAAGGCAGGGCACAAACAGAAAACAAAACCAGAAGTAATTCTGAAGCACAAAAAACCTGGATTGGGGAAAGAAATGAAGGAATTCTAGGAACCATTTTATCATTATACACAAACCTCCTGCATCCTCCTTTGTATTGACCTAAGCAATTTTTTCTCCCACAATGCAGAATCTTACTTCCTCTGAAAGGACTGGACAGTAGCAGCTATGCAGAGCAGAAAAAAGGCAAAATGCCAGTATTTACCAATTGATGCTGCATAAATAAAAGCTCCTAATCTCTTACAATAGTTGATAAGTCTCTCAGTTACTGCTTCTCAAGCAAAGGTCGATTACTTATGAAAAATATGCATCTTTCCTTGTACAGATTAAAAGAACTTGAATTCATCAATTAAATACGCCAAGATTTCCTCTCTTATAGCTGTTCCACTTATAGTTCCTGAAGCATTTTCTTAGCAAGCAGTTTATGCTGTTTTTTTAGAAAAGGATGGGTAATTTTGCTTTCAGATGGTTCAACAATAAACAATTCAGTGTGGAAAAAAAGCTGAGTATTTGCAGTAGAGATGCACTGAAATTCCTCTCCAGGGTACCTTTCCATACAGTCATTTTTCTGTTTGTATCAGGAGATCTCCCCACACTAACACAGCTAAGCATGCACTGCCTCAGCCAAGGGGAGCAAAACCGAAATACTGCCTTGTTGAAACATTAAAAGGGACACTGGATTTATTTCTGTTGTCACATTTTTGAAAGATGAGCCTTTCTGTAACTTGATTAAACATACAAAGGATTACCTCAATTCCTATGAGCAAGAAGCTAATCATATAAGCAGTTAGGTACACTTGCCCGTGCACCTTAAATGTCATGCACAATACAGGTACACTGAGAATCTGTATTATCGAGTTAATATTTCACATTCCACAGCCTTCAAAGCAAATATGGCTTTAAGTAAACTCTGTGACCCTTTACAAAAGCATGTTTTCGATTTGACACGTGCTATAAAAAACCGTGAAAGCAACACATCAGAATGAACTTCAGTCTTCAACTGAAGAGTCGTGCTACTACCAGACCCCTATTTGGCCTATGAAGCCATACAGCAATAACTACTTCACTACCCAGGAAACACCATAAACTATCAAAACTGGATCCTCTGTAGGCCAGACTGAGCCATTTCCCAAAGCTTTCCCTGTTTCTCACAATCTGTCTCCAACCTGCCACCAACACCAGATTTACACACTCCACTCCAGAACTCTGCCGAAGAAGTACGCTGCTCATAGTATGCACTAGTAGTGTTTGCAAATGAAACCACTATAAAAGTGAGAATCCAAATCCTCTCTGTCATCCCCCTGCAGTCCATGTACCAGCTTATCACCTATTATTAGGGTACATCTCACTCAGCCGCAGCTGGAATTAAAGATCTAATTTTATGACTAATAATCACCTGTGCTCCCCCTGCAGTCCGACCAGAGACAGCTCCACATACACATCCCATCCACCTCTCTGCACACCTTAAATTGAGATTATTTGCATTCTGGGAGTGCTGTTCCAGTGCAACCTACTTGTCTGCGCTGTCAGCTTCTACTAAACCTCACAATTGTTTATATTTGCACTGAATCAGTTAATTGGGACAACTTCTGAAGGCAGGAACCTTATTTTATCTTGACAGAGAAGATAATCTGGAAAGTGGGAAAAACAATTCACATACTAACAACTTTTAGAGTGCTAGTCTATAGTTTCTAATTTCTAATTGATAAGTGCACACCGATGCCTACATAATTGTCCCTTTGTCTGTTATTCATATTATGATGAATTTAGTCACCAACACTCTAAATACTCAGAGAATTTATTTCCACCCCAGCCATGCACAGCTTCGCAAGCTGAAGCAACCATTCAACTGTGAGTGCTATTTATCTGTAATTTGATAAATTTAAATATAGATTTTGCAACTACTCAACTCAAGTAGCCACAACATTAATCCTATTTCAAGCTGTTGTTACTATCCCATGACAACCTGCAAGAGTTCCATTATTTAGATACTTTTGCAACACCCTGTGAAAATCAATGCAAGCCTTCGCAGTACAGTTTATTGTTCCTAATTTTAAGTATCTTGTAAATATATAACAAATGTTATATATTTTTAACTAAGTAAAACATCATGCATAGATGCACAAAATAAACAAATGAGCATTTATAACCCAAGAAGTTGCACCATACAACTTTTAAAGCCAGTTTTTAGCCTTGTACTGCTCCAGTACTAACTTCCTTTTTAACCAGAAGTGCAGGGCGGGGCTGCTTCCCAAAGCAGTAACCAGAAAGGCCCCTCAGCTGGGAGCAGCCCAGCACACAGCAGGGACTGCTCCACGAGTGACACGCGCCCTTCCCGGGAAGGAGAGCTTTTCAGCAGGCACATCTGGACAGGCGCCAAAGCTCAGCTCCCTCCACCCGGCCCTCCATCCATTCCTATTCCCCGCATGTTTCACTCGCGGCAGACGTGGAACAAGTGAGAGCACGCTGCAGCTGCCGGGGGAGAAGGAGCCAGCTCCTGGCAATCCCTGCATCCCACACAGCGCCGGTTCTTCACACAGCCACTGCAAAACAACCTCCATGGCACCCCCCTCCCCAGGGCACTGCCGAGCCACGCTGCCTGCGGGCTTACCCCATCACGGGATACTCTTCCAACACTCCCAGGATCACTAACCACCTCACGGCTCTTTTACAGGCTGCTCTCAGCATATGCAGAAATACACATAAAATACTGATGCTACAGGCAAACATCCTAACTACA
>NW_020955554.1:2068365-2080941 GCF_003031625.1 Empidonax traillii
AGACTTATTTCTAAGACTGCTGTAAATAACACAGTATTATGACATAGTAATAACCAGCAGTACCATAACAGACTGTTCCCTACAACTTTGGTGTGGTGGGGTGGGGAGGGGCTGATAGGAGTGCAGATTTACAGGGGCAACTGGAGTTTTTTGTTTGCTTGGGCCCTGTTTTTTATAATCAGATATTAACTCTTCCAGATCCTTCAGAATAATTAGTTTCTTATTCTAGATGATTAAAATACAGAGAACAGCTATAATATACAGCTTATGATTCTTTTAACAAAGAGAAAAGATTGAAAAAAGGGTAATAGTAGTCAAAGTTTCCAATTTGAGGACATCGAGTAATGCGTCATTTTTATACTGCTGAATTTATTTTTTGTAACCAATTGTAAACATCTACGTTTACCATAAATACTTGCTACTTTCCTTCATTTAGTTATCATATTTTTGAGATAAGTAAGAATATTATTCATTAGACTTTTTTTATTAGCTCAACTTACAGAAGCAGCACCTGGTTTTCAAAGGAGTAAATGTCTATTTGTTTTAGGATATATTCGCCTTGTTTCAACAGACCTCAGTTTATGAACAACTAACCCATGTCTTGCTCAGTTTTCCTTTTGATTCTTAGTTCAATAACAAAGCATCTCCCAGGCTTGTCAGCTGTGAATTCAGGAAGCAAAGATCTTTATACACTTCTATTTTTCTCCATTAAAGATTCAGCTTTACAGACTAATTCCTACCATGTAGAAAAGTCAGTAATCCATGAAAATTGAGAGCTACCTATGAGATACTTTAAAAAACAACAAACAAACAAAAAACTCTCAGCCTTGAAGCACTAGTTGCTTTTCAAGAACTGAAAAGATTGTAACAGGAGCATCATGTACTTTTTCATCCTACTCTGGGGGCAAAAGTCAAATAAGCTGTAATTCAGCACTCTTGAATCATCTATTGGTATGTTACAGACACTCTCCACTGTTTATTAAAAGACAGCTGTATGTATTGTGCTCTTAGTCTTTGGGAAACATGCATAAGCACTGACAGCTTCTAAAGAAAGAGGCCAATAAACATGAATTCAAAACTGAGATACTTCAGAGTAAGTGACATACAGCTCCCTGCACACACTGAAACCCAGTGACAACTGGTCCCCACTTGCTTGATACAAAAATGGCAGCAGGGGATGACTGAGCAACAAGGAAACACTAAAATAACTATACAGGAGACATGATACAATTTGCAGTAGTAATAATCTGGCCTTACCTGAGAACTCCTGATTGCATGCTATTTGAAAATCTTGGGGTTAGTTTGGGATTTTTCAAGTAGTTTTTGTCAGGATTCTAGTATCAAAGGATAGATCATTGCTCTGGGCTTGAGAAAATACGAATCCCTGTTTCTAAATTGTTTATCATGGGCCCTCTGCAAAGCAACTATCATACTTCAAAACTCCTCATGTTCCTTATTTCATACATCCATATCTATATCTATATCTGTCTGTCTATCTATCTGTCTATCTATCTATCTATCTATCTATCTATCTATCTATCTATCTATCTATCTATCTATCTATCTATCTATCTATCTATCTATCTCTCCATATTCCTAACCCTTTTTCTTCTGTTGCTCATCATCAAATGATCATTGCTTTGGCTTTGGTTTGGTTTTTATTATAGAAGTTATCTAAATGAACTATTTTTGCTTTGTGTTTCTTATAAAGTTGATTTTTGTTCTTTTCTAACAAGGGGAAAGAGAACTGTAATTTCTAAATCAGTGCTCTTTATTTTACCACAAGTCCATAGCAAGGTGCCCATGGAACGACCTCAGAACTGCTCTATTGTGCTTTTGGTTAACCTCTGAACATTACTGGGTCAAACTGCAACAGCATTCCTTTCACCTTTACTACCTACTTTTTCAGTCACCTTTCTCAAAACAATCAAAATCAGTCCTAGCAATAAGGCTTTCTGCTACAATTATGCCAACTCCTTCCTCCCATGACAAAGGTGAATATTTACTCTGAAGTGATTTTACTCACATCTTCTGATCCACTACAGGTTATTGCCCTTCATGCCAGTCTTATGGCACTTCTGAAAACCTTCTATAAGAGATTTGCTTCCATGTATCTGCTCAAATAATTCTATTTGAGACTGGTAAAACACTGGCAGAGAAGCTGTGGCTGCCCCATCCCTGGAAGTGTCCAAGGCCAGGTTGGATGGGGCTTGGAGCAAGCTGGGCTAGTGGAAGATGTCCCTGCCCATGGCACAGGAGTGGACCTAGCTGACCTTTAAAGTCCCTTCTATGACTATGATTCCAATGGGTTACAAAGGCACAATTTTACTTTTCAGAATCTGGAAAGTAGAAACTGAGGGATCCTTGTAAAGAATACAATTTTAAGCTATTTACTATGCACATAATAATTACTTAATAGTTTAATTCCTTAGATCACTTCTGGTATTTTGAAAACAAATAGTTAGTCATGTAAAATGGAGTCTGTTAAATAAATTACTTTTGCCACAAGCTCAGTCAATTCATAATCCTGGGTGTGGCAGATAAAATGATTTGTGTCACCTACAAAGCAGAACTACGAAGAGGAACATTTTAGAACTATACCTTAACACCAGCATTAGAAAACCATTGGCTATTTCACACAAGATTCTGTATTGTCTGGCTAAAGATGTTATTTAACTTTATGGAGTTTTGATCCATCTTAGTTGTTTGAAAAAAAAGATCACTCCTCTCAATCTGTTCTAATGTGTATTTTAATTTCCACACCTTTAGCTGCGAAGCACTGTGACTTCAAACCACCATATATACCCACTTTTTTTATGCCACTTCAAGTTGGTCAAAAAATAGAAAACTCTTACACTTTATTTTATCTACGTCTTCCCTTCCCACTTACCCTCCCCATTTTCAAGGTTTACTGATTCTCCACTGCCAATATTTCCTTTGATAGCATGTGCCATATTTAAATAACTTCACTGCCTTTTTAAAGGCTCTTTGGCTATCTGTGAAGTAAACTCCTCACTTCAAAGGCACCCACTGCTTGTGATAAAATATGATATTAAATATCACTATCTTTCTTCTCTCTATATAAAGGTAATTCCTGTGGGAATGAATTTCAGGCTAAAATTGTAAGAGCTCAACAACATCCGAGACAACCTAAGGGCTCAGGGAATTAAAAGGAGTGGTTACGGATCACTCTTCTTTTTGTGCCTCACATCCCTGCCCTTTCTCACTTCTTTGGTTGGAGCAGTGCCTTCCTTCGTGCCAGCTCAGAGAACTGAAGCAGCTCAGAGTTGAAGCAGGAACAGCAAAGAAGCCTTTCCCTTATTGTGTCAGCACCAGCACTCACAGGGCGTTGTGTCCATCACTTCAACCTACTACCCTTAAATTTTATTTTTTATGAAGTAACTGTTCAGCTAAACCAGTTTTCCCACACAGCAAACTCTCCAGCTGCATAGGCACCGGCACAAGAGTGGAGAAGGAATGACAGACCAGAGGCACGGAGGGAAAGGCTGCCCCTCCAGCAGCAGCACAGGCCGAGATCAGCAAAAGTCAGTCATGGAAACCACAGCTCAGGTGTCTGGGCCAGGAAAGCTCAGCCTCCAAACGAGGCAGTCAAGTGCCAACTTCCTTCTCCTGTGTTTATGCCTTCTCAAGAGGCAGGAAAAAGCCACCAAAACAGTGATGGCAGGTCAGTTATGTCACCACTGTTACTCCAGAGCCTGGAAAACAACCACCACCCTTCCCAGCAGCAAAGCAGGCACCATAAATTTGTGCAGGAAACATTTCCCCTGTCCTAGAGAGAAGGGAGAACACTACCAAAGAGCTGAGCAGTGACGGTATTAATGAATCCCCCAGCGTGTTTAGTCTTTTGTCTAGTAACGTTCTAATCTGACTTATATCCCAAATACTTCTCCTAAAATCAGCTTTAGAAAAAGGAAAAAACACGAGATCCGGACAATTACTCTGGGTTTTAGTAATTAGCTTATTTAATTAATTCCACACTATATAAATCTTCGGAAGAGACAGTTCACAGTATTTCATTCCAACAGAAAGCAGAACAAAATCATCCATGCATCCTTAGAAGCAGAGATTTTCCCAAACCCATAGAAACCTCAGTGCAAAATGAAAACTCTCCCAAAACACCGATGAGAGCAAGGTCACTGCTACTGTTCACCCTGCCATGGCTAGTTCAGTATTGCACTTGCAAACCAAACCAAAACAGCCAAACTGCCAGCACCAAGTGTGCATCTCGCCGTATCGGAAGTTCCTTCCTTGCAGTATCAGCTTATAAGGCATGTTCTGAATGTTTTTTCCATCTTTTTAATAACAACATGCCAGCAGTAAACCCTCAGCATCTTAACTGTTTGGGGTTTTGTTCAGACGGGCTGTTACCGTTATGACATGTTGGTTAGTGTAGCTAAAAGAAAGCTATTTCACAATTATGAAACACTTAGAAAAAAATCCAATATAAAAGTCAGCCTGAATGTCATTTGGGGTACTTTGCAACATTCAAATCCCAGTAAAATTGGGCAAATTCCAGACTGAGGCATTTTGGTGAGTATTGATTTGCGGTGCTCAAATGACCTGCACTTTTACTCAGGACACATCAGCAATACTTGGTGCCTTCCTTCCAAACAAGCAAGAAGTGAGGTACTGCAGTGGCAGCTGCTAATTTTAAGAGAAATTGCAAAATGAAGTAATTGCACATTATAAACTGGAAGCCTAATTGTGAGCTGCTGGTACTCAAAACATACCCACAACACAGACGAATTACTTTCCACCATGTAACAAAAACTCTCATTTGCATTCTACCCACCACAGAGTATTTCATTATTTTATGAAAATTCTTTTGAAACACAAAAGGAGACCTTCGAAGAGATTTTCCCTTAACAGAACCTAGCTGGTTGTAATTTTAGGTACTGCTAAACAAGATAGATAGTAAAAACACGTGCACAGCTCTGCTAAAACTGATTGTCGTGAAGATTCTGCCCAAATCTAATCGTTCTATTACAAATCAGTATTTAATCCACCTCTGAGAGGCAGCTGGACTGGGGAGGCACAACACAACCTCTTGGCAGCATGCAGGGAGCCAGAGCACCAGGAGCCTCCTGGGAGACCAGGATACAGAGCGAGCTCAGGGCACTTGAAGCTGCCCCTGTGCTGGCTCTTCTCAGAGGAAACGGGTGGGGACAGGAACGCTTCTGAAACAGAAACCAACCACTGCACACCCATGGAGTACAAGAAACCTTGCAAAAGTATCTACCAACAGCAAATCAAATAGCCCCATCTGAATTAGGGACATTTTTTACCGCTTGGATCTTATTAATCTACCTGGTCAAAGCTGACAATGACATTAAGTGTATTTGGTTTTTCATGTACCCTGCAAAAAGAGGAGTTTGAGAATTGCTTCGTTGTATTAGAGCAAAGGAAAATACACTCCCTTCTGAAAAGAGAATTTATACACAAGTTAACCATCACCTTTAATAACTGTCCTAGCAATTAACAGAATGTAGATTTTATACAGATAAAACACCTGAAACAAACTACACTGCTGAACACAGTAAAATAAAAGTTATATAAAAAAATAATGCTTATAGCTCCACATGTTTCATCTGAGCGATCCAGAAATCAAAATCAAATACAATTGAAATTGCTTAATAACATGTTGAAGGGTTTGCGGTTTTGTTCAGACATTACTTGAAAAGTTCCTACAATGCATCACTTTAAGTGAAAGTACTCTCCAAATTACCAGAACAACATCCAACTTCATCCATTATCAGCGTCGGCTCCTAGCAAGGAAGGCTGACCATGGACTGGGCTGCATTACGTGTGTGGCCAGCAGGTCAAGGGAAATGATTACTGCTGGGAAGGCACATCTGGAATACTGCAACCAGTTTTCCTCTCTCCCAGTACTGGACCAAATCCAGCAGAAAAACCATTAGGATGCACAGGGGGCTGAAGGACATGACATTAAAAAAAATCTGAGGAAACTGGGTTTGAACAGGTTAGGAGGGAAAAAAGGGGTGGTGGTGTAAAAGATCCAACTGCTCTTTTAAGTTTCATAAAGGGGGATCCCAGAGAAAAGCGACCCGAGGCGACAGTTGCAAGTCACTCCAAGGGAAACTCCCATGTTTTTAAGGGCAAGAGTTTCACTGGGCAATTGGTTTCACACTACAACCAGAAGTTGCCCATAGATGTTGTGGAATCTCCAGCCCTGGAGAATTTGGAAATACTGAGTGGACACATTGAGCAACTTGGTCTAATTTTGACATCTGCCCTGCTTTGAGTAGGAGGTTGGACTACATGACCTCAGGACATCCCTTTCAACTTACATCGTGCTGTGAAATATTCCACAGCAAGATGTCATAAAGTATTTTTATTAAGTATCAAATCCACCAATTATTTTCATTTCTAGATCACAGCTGAAAGACATGAAAAAGCATTAACAGAAGCAGCATTAAAAAAATTACTATGCTAGTGAAGTACTAGTTTTTAACACAAGCTGAGCTCCTCACCTACTCAGCTGGTAAAGCACCAACTCTTCCGTGGGCTGTAGATTCCCACCCCCGAACAAGGAGCCTCTGAACTAACAGAGCCTAGTGTCCTACAATTACACATTTCTGGTCTCAAAAGTAACATAAATCAATAAATCCATCTGTGAAACTGGGGCATGTCACATCTCTTCGGGGAAGCCTGATTTCTCATATGTGACCCCCTGATGCACTTCCTTCCTCAGTGGAGTACCATATAGATAAAATACTTATTTTTATGGAACTTGCAGAAAAACTTTCCTTTAGAAAGTTTCTTTAAGACTTGTACCATCTGTCCAATTTGATGGAAGGCAGGCAACAAATACAAGAGTCATATATAAGGGTACAGGAGATGAAACCTCATCCAGATGCTGCGATCCCTTAATAAAGCATGCTTAAAAGAAGACCCACAAGTTATCTCTGCCTGTTTCCATGGGCTAGATTCATGCTGCCTTAAGAAAATGTGTATTTATAAAATGCAAGTGTCCATCAGCTGCACTCTTCAGCCATGAAGCCAGTATCCCATTGCTTTGGGCTGACAGGAAAAGTTGCTCCCTCTCATCTTCCATAAACCCCAAAGAGAGCTCTGACAAAACCAGAGCCAGGGGCTGCTGCCCATCCCTCCTGCACAGCTTGCCCATGGACCATCTGTCCCTCACCGGGGAGAGCAGGAAAAGCAGCTCTAATTGACCCTCTGGGTCCCCAGGTCAAGTTAGGCAAGGGTTAGAAGTTGGAGTGACTGAAGTGAAGCGCTCACCCTGGCGTTCTCCCCAGAGGGAAGAAGCTGGTAACTAGCCACCAATTACACTCCCTAATTCCCTCCTCCTATGATCCTCGAACAGAGAAGGGTTGGCTAACTTGTATCAGCTCCCTGTTCTCTTTATCACACAGACAGAACATGCTAATTATCAGGTACCTGTGCTCCCTACAAGCACACACGAACAGGGACACAAATTCCTGCACTCACTCTACCCTTGAAGGGTTCTCTCTCTCTCTGCATCAAGGCAGTAGTTAACCAAAAAACATTACAGGTTGTTTCTGGTCCTTGCCACTGAGCAGTGCACCCCAGACCACCAGTCTGACCCTCACAGAGGATGCAAACCCTACCTTTTCATGTAACTCAAAAGAAAGTATTACACAACCATCAATCCCCTTCAACTTTTCATATTTTAATATAAATATCCATGCCTTGCAGATCACTCTATTCCTGACTTCCTTCTGGTTTTAGTTTCTTTATGAATATACTTCTCAGATTCCTATGCTCTAGAAGTAGGGCTCTTCCATGAGACAGTAGAGAGAAGCAGAACTTTGGAAAACCTACTGCCAAATGTTTTAAATATTCTTTTCAGTATTACTTTAACATTTAGCTGTTGACTGCCTTAACTTCCAATATCACCCTCACACTGCACATCAATAACACAAAGATCTCCTCGTAACAACAAAGTCAAAATCAGACCAAGAAATGCAAGATCCGAACCTCAAGATTGTTTTCTTCCAACTATATTCATCTGCATTCAGTTGCCTATTTATAAGCAGTTATTTGCAGCACTGAAATACTTCACATTCACATAAGCCTGATGACAAAAGAGGCTCCCAAAAACTAGGATATAAACCAGAACATCCCCGTCATATTCCCATTCCCCATTTCTTTCCAAAACAATTACTTGTTTTATACTGTCAAATTATCATCCTTGCCAAATTACCACTGACCAACTGGATGAAGAACAAGTCCCACTGGAAATTTAAAGCTCAGCTCTATCATGGTTTTATTGCTGTTTCAGTATGTTTAAAGTATGGTCTGATAACAGGTTGTTGCAAAAAATAATATTTAAAAAAAACAATCCCACATTAGGGGAGGAGGAAGCAATCTCAAAAACCTTCCATAGTTTGTTGTGTCTGAAACTTTCGACTTGGTCTAGAAGTGGATCCCACTGACTCTGAGGTTGATAATCCCCTATCACTGAAAGAAAGGAAAAGTCACATAAAAAACTTAACACCAAAACCCCTCAAAACAACTAACAGCTCTTAAGTAAAGGTGGAGGGGAAGAAAACAATAAACACAACATTGACATATATTTGGATAAATTAATTCAGAGTAACAAACGTGACTGTATGACTAAATAATTGCTCAAAGAATGTCCTGCAGTCATAGGAAATGCTGAGGATCTTGGCTCAAACTTTGCTCTCTGCTCATCCCCTAATTTCACATGCAAAACTGTTGAAACAAAAATAGGTTAGAAAGGGACACTGACAGGGATCCACTTCCTACCCACTTCACACTCTGCAACAAAATTTCTGAGTAAACAAAATTTCCTGTGTTACAGGACGGACATTTTCAGCAGTTTAGCCAGAGGACATTAAGATGGGGGTTTGCCTGATAAGGTGCCTTTTCTGCTTAGGAAGCTGAGAAAGCACAACCACAACACAGCAGTAAATATACTACTCTGCTGAGTTTATTTTTACTCAAAACCTGATTATGTAAAAAATTTGCTGCACTAGGGAAATAGTTAAAAGCCTTTAAGGGTTTTCAAATCCAGATGAGAGAACAGCTGGGTACAGTCTATTCAGCCAACATCTTCCTCTATTTCCCGTGCTGTTATTTTATGTTCTGATCAATATTTCTCAAACATGATTCTCTTTGCTGCAAAATCAAAATGGAAGACTGACGGTAACAGCCCTATGCAAAGAATACTTAATTTGCCTTTTTATTAATATAATCAAAAGCATTTTATTTTTTTCAACTCCTTAATCCAATAATCCAGAAACATAAGAATTAGGATAAAAACAAGAAAAAGAGTGAAGGATTTTAGGAGTGAAAAATACTTGGTTTCCATATAACAAGCCTTATGGCACAATGCACTTGTAAATAACCATCATTTCCAACGATGTCCAAGACAAAGCCATCATGCCCCGCTTTGCTTTCCTTTATTAAAGTGTTCGAATTTAAATGGATTTTGCATTTGCAGGAAACATCTCCATCTGCACACTCACGGCTTGCCCTCTACCCCACCCCCGAGGGAGAGGCTTCTGCAGATCTTCACTGCATTAGCAACCAGAGCAAAACACAAGACACACAGTACTAAACTGCGTAACCTGGACGTCTGTGATGGATAAGGAATCGCATTTAATCAGAGTCACTACAATAAAGTACAGTTGCTATGGTATTTAACTACAGCAAGTGCATCAAACACTTCCCTTATCAAGGACATGGTACAAACCGAGACTTTGTTCCCTGTCATTTCACACCCAAGGCAGAAGAACAATAATTAAGAGCACAAAATACATAATCTAGGATTTTACATTAATAATTTTAGAACACACCAGAGCCAAGTGCATATTTCAACTGAACTGGAGATTTGGAATTTTTGTTAGTAATTTTGTGTAGCGTTCACAGCAGACAAAAACTATTAGAACAAATTTTTAAATAAAAGACAACTTTTTGGATTTGGAGGGGAAACAGTTTCAGTGCAGAACTTTACAACACACCATTTGGAGCAGCAGAAGTGGACCTGTTTCCCCTGTATCTGCTCACTGGCACGGTGATGCCAAAAAAGGGCATCAACTGCCATCGTGCTGCTTCTTGCAATCCCTGATCTATGGTGAAATATTCTAGCTTTTCACGCTGTCTGTGAAACACAATTTAACACTCCACTGACGAGATCCAGGCTGTGCACAGCACACACCTGGGAAGCACTATTTCCAAGCACCTTCCCAAATCAGACTGCGAGTGCAAACCAGTGCAGCCAGAACCAAGGTTATCTGCACCCATTTCCTTGCACTGGTTCAGATGATAAAATAACCATAATAAAATACAGCCCGTTCCAGAAGTTACATCAACAAGTTTTGGATTGGATATATTGCAGTGATTTCTAACATTAAAACAGTAACAAGGATATTAGGACACTGTAAATGGGATTTCTCATCTACATTTTGAAGGTTCTTCCCATAGCAAAAAAAAGTGAAGGCCACAACACAAAACTCTGTGAGAGAGGCTCATCTCCCAACTAAGCTCAGGCCTAGATGAAAGCTCCCACCCTGAAACATAGGATGACTTCATCTTGACAGGCCAGCACAATTCAATGACTATGTGCAAAAACCTTCAGCTATAAACATCTGTAACGTACAACTGAAGGCTGTGAGAAATGCACTAGTTTACAAAAGATCAAAGAGAGAAATTAATGCTGATAAAGCTTTCATGAAGTCATGCCCTGTAAACCTCATTTAGTACCTCTGGTCAAAAACCATAATGAAGAAACGGAGACAGTGTTGGAAGAAAGTTGACAAAACGATTTAAAAAAAGAGAGTTTATCATCTGCATCCCATAAGTTATTTCAGGAGTAAGGGGGTTTTTAAACCTCTTTTACTAATAAAAGAGGTTGAAATCCTCAGTAAGGTCACTGAGCACGCCAGGTTTCTAACCCAGTCACTAGATACACCACCACATAGCATCACCGCAACTCATTTAGATCGCTAAAAAAATCCACCTCACACTCTTAATCCGGTTAGTTCACGTCTTCAGTAGTTCACGATTTTTGCAGTTCGTTTACCTCGCTCTTTAAGACTGATGCTACCCAAAGCAAACAGTTACGATCGTTTCTAGCGGGACTTAGTATTAAGTCTTCATAACACAAAATAATCTTAGAGCTAGCACGGCTGCGAGAACTTTCACCTCCACACACGTTAATGCAGGCACTAATCTGGCCGGCTTGCAGCACCGACAGCACGTCCTGAGCAAAGCCAGCCAGGGGCAGGCACTCGTACTGCTCAGATTGACTTTTTCTACCCCCCTGCGACCTGTGGCTGCTGCAGCCAGGTGAGCCTGGCAGGGCACGGGGAGAGCCGCGGGATCTCACCGCCTCCCCTGCCTTCCTGAACGCCCGCAGTGGCACTACGGAGACGAGAGGAAGCAAGGAGAGCGGCCCACTCCAGAGAAAAAAAAAATATTACAGAAAACAAACGCGCGAGTGAAACCAAAGGAGCCGCTGGGCTGCACCCACCGAGGAAAGGATGGGGCGGGGGGGTGTGCAGGGAGGGAGGGGAAGGAAGGGTGATGCCCGAGGGACAACCTCGGGAACAAGGAGGGAGAGGCAGAGCTGAGGAGAGCGAGGCCAAGCTGCTTCCCCTCCCTGAGGGCAAGGGCGGGCAGGGCCCGGAGCCGGGCAGGAGGGAGGAGGGAGGAGGGAGGGAGGGAGGCGTCCGGGGCAAGGGCGCTGCCCCGGCGGCCGCACTCACCACACCATGCCGTAGGCCCCCTCGCCGATGTAGGAGAGGTTGGTGTAGCGCGGCCCCACGTCGAACACTTGTCCTCGCACCATCTCCGGGCCGCCGGCGCTGGCGGAGCCGCCCGCAGCCCCGGCCCCCGACACCGCCGCCATGTTGTCCGTGCCGGGAACCGCGGTGCCTGCGTGCGGGGGGGGGCGGAAGCGGGCGAGGAGGATGCGGGAGGGAGGAGGGAGAAGGGAGGAGGAGAAGGAGGGACGAAGAGGAGCCGCCCGCTCGGGAGCCGCGGCCGCTCCGCCGGTGCTGGCCCGTCCGCCCCGTCAGCGCCGATCCCGCCGCGGCCGCTCTGAGGAGGCGCCGCCGGCCGCGCGCGCGCGCATCGCCCGGGCAGGGGGGGTGGTGAGGGGAGGGCGGGGGCGCGCGCAGGGAGCGGCGCGGGGCGGGGCCGCGCGCGCGGCGGGGGCGGAGCCGCGCGCGGCAGGGGCGGGGCCGGGACTGCGGTACCGCAGCCGCTGGGGAGGGGGCGCGGCCGCCGCTGGTCACGTGGGGTGCGCGGCGGGTCACGTGGGGCGGGTGCGCGACCGCCCGGCGCCATTAGAGGCGTCAGGTGACGGCGGGAAATGGAGGCGGGCGGGGAGAGCTCCCGCCGCACCATCCCGGTGCCCCTCCCAGCCTACTGCCATCCCATCCCAGTGCCCAGCCCAGCGTACTGCCCGTCACATCGTGCTGCCCATGCCATCCCAGTGCCCAGCCCAGCGTACTGCCCATCCCATTCCAGTGCCCATCCCACCGCACTGCCCATGCCAACACACATCCCATCCCACTGCCC
>NW_020955554.1:2081874-2137457 GCF_003031625.1 Empidonax traillii
CATCCCATCCCACTGCCCATGCCATCCCACTGCCCATGCCATCCCACTGCCCATGCCACCACACTGCCCGTCCTATCCCATTGCCCATCCCACCGCACTGCTTCATCCCACCCCTCCATACCACCACCCCCTCCCCATCCCACTGCCCGCTCGGACCTCCCGTGCCATCACGCCATCCTGGTTCTCTCCCGTGCCCCGGCTGAGGGAAGGACGGGGCTCATGGAGTTCGGCTGAGGGAAGGACGGGGCTCATGGAGTTCGGCTGAGGAAAGGACGGGGCTCATGGAGTTCGGCGCGCGGGTCGCACCCACTGTTGTCCCCCAGCGCGGGCTCCTCACGCGAAAGCCGAGTGACTGTGATAAGGGCGAGTTTAGTTCTGACATTTCCTGAGCTCGAAACCTCTTTTTACACGTTGCTTTTACATGGCATTTCATTTTCCTGTTGGCTGCTTCCAGTACAAATGTAAATAAACCCTGAGCAGAGGTGAAAGCGCAGTCGATGGTTTGTCTGGTGCCTTGGTCACTCCTCGCCACGGTGACATATCTTTTCTGTTTCCCTTCAAGGTTCAGTTTTCCTAAAATAGCTTTTTCTTGTATGCAAAAGTTACACACGAGGATCTTAATGCCGCTTCTTTTTTTTTTTTTCCCCTGCAATTCTCTAATGATCCTGTCAAAAAGCACTAAACTCAGATCTGAGCCCCTACTGCAGCCCTGCCTGGGCTGTTCAAGGTGTGCAGGATCTGTGTTCAGGTACATGTCACACACCTGGCAGTGGCCATGTCTCCACATTCACACCCTTCCCAGTCTGTCAGCAGAGCACACTGCGATCAGCCATCACCCCTAGACCACCAGGCTTTTTTCTTTTAAGTAGTTATTAATTTTTAAATTATTAATTCCAGTGTAACAGTGCTCAGCCAGAAGCTGAGCACTGGACTATCCATGACTATCCAGTTGCTCCCAGGTTCTCCCTGGTTATCCTTTGCCCTATTCCTTAACATTTCTCTCAGATCTGCATCTTTCTATTGATGTTTTTCACTACTGACATCTCTTCTGGCTACTCTGCTACTTCAAGTTTGTCTTTGCCTTGCAAGTGTCCCTGCCAATGCCTGTGCCCGTATCCTACTTCTCCCAACTCCCATAGGGTCATTTCTGGCATCCCACCTTCTGCTGTCCCTCCTTTCTCCGATCCAGCTTCCTTTGCCATCAGCTGAACAATCGCGTTTTTCCACAGCTGCTTCTAACTGCACAATCCCCTCATCGCCATTGCTCCCCTCCCCAAAACACCAGGCTGGCTTCTGACCAGGACCCACGAGGGAGGTCACTGGTTTTGAATGCACACCCAGGTCTCCCTGAGGCCTCTCCCTTGGGCCTCCAGGTGCCACCCAGCCTTGGCTGATGGAAAGAAAGCTCTCAGGGAAGAGCAACATAATCTAATAAACTCCTCTCTGTATTTAACAGACATTCAATTCTACAGCTCGTGGGTTTGTGTATTTGAGTGGGATAATGCTTCTGATGTATTTATTTTTACTTGTTTAAGTTTTCCTTTTCATGCTGTGTTCTCCTTCACTTTAGAAAAAGTGGGTTTTTTCTCAGATATTATAGACAGCAGTAAATATGAGTGTTTAATTTTTCTGAAACCAAGTAAAATATTATTTAAAAGGTTCTCTTAACTCTAAAAGTGAAATTGTGCTTACAGTTGTGATTACATACATAAATAAATCTGTCATCAGCAAATGCAAAACAAATTATTGTAGAGAATCTAGCTTAAACACAGCCTGTCACAGCAAATTTAATTAAAAACTGGCACGTATCTAGGTTATTTTCTACCTTCACTGGGATGTACCTGATCAAAAAGGAAACCAACCAGGCAGGCCAGGAAATTGTGTAAAGACTGTCAGCTCCTTTGAGTGCTGTGTTCAAATATATGTCTAATCCAATTAAACCCAAATAAGCAGTCAGAACCTATGGAATGCTTTCCTAAAAACCCCTCCCATGACAGAACTCAGTGCACGTATTTCAGTGAAGCTCTGCTGTTGCTGAGAGCAGACAGGAGTAGTATCAATTGCTTTTCAACCTACCTAAACACACTGCCAGTACCTGCACTTAATATTGAGTCTTTTGCCTTAACAAGGTGACACTAAAGCCTCAATTCTGGAAAGAACACAAACGTGTTTTAAGAAAATTATTAGTTCCATGCCTAAAGTAAAGGCCTGTGTTGGGGGAGAAGAGATGATACTTACTAAAAAATGATGGCAGATAATGAGAAGCAGGAGGGAAAAAACCCCCTTATTTCAAACAGAAATCAAAGCACCTCTAAGAAGAGTTTATCAAAGCACCTCTAAGAAGAGTTTGTCAAAGCAGAAACACAGTCTCTGCAGTTTAATAGGTATATTAGGAAACAACTAAGCCATACAATCAGTCCGTGTAAATATGCCATAGTTTGAATTGTCTCCATCTTCATATGACGCTCAGGAGTCACATGGATGAGCTCATCCTACAATGAGGGTCTAGAAATTCCCTGTCCTACATGTATCTACTTTAACTGTTAATTTGTGTTCTGTAAATAGTTCTCTTGAAAAGTGAACATCATTCCATGAAGGCCCTGTGAGCCCTGGGATCAGCACTGTTGGGTTGGGGCCAAGGACAAACACCACAGAGCTGCTCTACAGTGCCACTCTTCACCGGGAGTGGGAGGGATTTCAGGTTTTTGTGCTGATTCAAAACTGAGGCCACATGTCCCCAAATCATCATCAATTTGTTTTATTAATTGTCTGGGACATTGAAGCCATGGCTTTCTTGGTAGCTGCTGTAGAGTATGGCACTTGCTTTCAGAATAAATCAGCATGACCCTGAACCTCCCCATCATCCCAGTAGAACACAGGCATTAAGTATATACAGTTTTCCCAGCATTATTTAAAAATACCTCAAGCCTTTGTGTGGGGGTGACAAGAGAGAGAAATGAGACAAGTTAATATGTTTTATAAAGATATACTTTAACTTCTAAGGCACTCAGGAACCATGGTGATGGTTCCTGAAATTGCTCAGATATGAGCTCTGATCACAGGGAACTATTCTAAGATTCAGAAGGAGCATCAGATGCTAATAACTTCTAGTCAGTACCGACCTGGACTGGATTGAATGGGTGACACAGAGCTGAAATCCCTAGAGATCTTCATCTGAATGTCAACTACTGCTCTGTCAGGTAAAGTGACCTCAAAGAAAAGGAGGGTCTCACTGTAATCTCACACTGTTGGGAAGTTAAAAACAGTCTCTCACCCAAATTGCTGTACACCTGACGCCAGAACAAATTTAGTTTTCCCCCCCAGTATTCCCTTTCTTCTCCATTCAACGTTCTGATGGAGTTTGCAGGGAGCTTATGGCGGCTTAGACACCACAAAGTTAAAACTAGTAAACAGATTGCTGTAGTTGTTCTGTGCATGCCAAGGGGAGCACAAAAGATTATTAATTGCAGAATGATACTGTCAGTAACAGCCTTGATCCTGCACTGGGCATCATCCTGTCACTGTCAGAACCTGTCACTGTTATAGGAGATGTCTTGTATTATCTATCATATTCTGGGTAGGTTTGCTCTTAACAAATATAATTTGAAAACACAGTTGCAATTTTAAGTCATTTTTACGTTCCTTAGTTTTGATCATGTCGTTTAGAATTATACTTTAAATATCTTAAAAGGGATCCATTTTACAGCAACCTTAAAAGCTTATTATACAATTCTAACAATTTTAATTAACATACTGACATTTTGTTGCTGTCTGTGTAAAATTAAGTTTTCATCTGCAGTAGCAGCAGCATCCAGGCACTGTCCTGCAGTTCAGTAATGGAAATTTCCCAGCCTCAAAGCACACTCTGTCTCAGTCAGCTGCAACAAAACTCTGGGTGATTTCAATGTTGTTGTGTGTGCTTTACTTGTCCTCGGTTATCTGAAGCTTGTATCTTTTGAAAACCAGCTACTCCTCATGAGCTTGCTTCATCTTGCACAAGACTTAAAATTCAGTAAACAAGCTGGGGATGATAAGAGAATTGAATCACCAGATGAAGAGTTATTTTACAGGACTGAAGAAACAAAACATACATATAGTCAGTATTTATACAGAATGTTGCAGTGACTTGTGAGTCGTCAACTGAGGTCCTGGCATATGACTCTTGTTTTCTTGTGCTGAGGCTTTATGCACTGAAAGACTATTAAGTTCCTACAAAAAGATTTAGCTAATGCATAATATCAGTCTTCTGATCTCCGTATTTCTGGTATAACTGATTGCTAGGAAAATAAAAAATAATTTTAAAAAAGAGATAAAATTGTTACAAAGCCTCAGAAGTATAATAATTTACAAATACTAAAACATGCATCTTGTTTCTGCCACTTGTTCTCTGCTCAGCTGTAAGGCAGGACAAGTGATGCCTCCAGCAGAGGCAGAAGTCAAAGCATGTAGAAACAGGATTATTAGGGTTTTACGTTGTTCAGATATTGCAGTAGCTCCATTTTTAATACTTCTTGCTCATAGCTAAAAAATTTAGGGAGCACTTGTGATGAAGAGGTTGGCTGATATGAGGACAGGAGAAATGGTGATGCAAGAAAGAGTAAAAGAGAAGGGGGAGGGAAGAATGTAAATTAAAATCAGCAGGTAGTGGGACTGAGCAACGGGAGTAAAAGGGTCATGGAGGGGTGACATTCAGACCCCACTGCATCCAGCTTTGTGTAGTGAAGCCCTTGGCAGACACACAAGTCCCTTCATGGAGAACTGGTTTGGGGAACGATGCCAGGCCTTCTAAAAAGAGCTTACCAAGACTTGCTTTCCCTGACATCATTGTCGTCTGCTGGGGTGACATCCATCACAAGTACACTGTGATGTTGACTAATGACTGTGATGGCATAGGCATGTCCTACCTGTCTGCTGTGATTAGATTTAGGATAAACAATGGGTGGTGGCTGAACAGAAACAAGTGAAAAGGGACAGTGCACTAATGGCATTCTGAGATTTTCACCTAAAAGTCACCAGGGTTTAAAATTCAGCCAGCATTGATACAACATCATACGACAACTGTGGGGCAGCCTTTAGGGGCAGGTTGGAGGCTGCAGCACAACGATTGTGAATATAAATGCAAAATAAACTGTCCTACTGAGTTTTCCTGGCAGATGACATGGAAGCAGATTCCCTCTTCTCCTCTGCTGGGCAGGTCCTGGACTTGCTGACATGGAACTGCAGAAGAGGCAGCTCCAGATTTATGGCTCAGACATACTTCAGGGCATCTGCAGGGAAATCTGCATGTTTGCTCTCTAAGTTGCACCTGTGCTGTGTGAGGTATCAGTCTCTTTTCCTTACACTTTGTTCAATCCACTGACCTGATAGCCCATAGAGTCTATGCTGCTTATTTTTAAGAGATATTATAAATATTATAGACATCCATTTCTACAGTCCAAAATTGATGAATCATCATTTTTTAAAACAAACGTTTCTTTTGCACTTTTGCATATCTATAGCAGATAAAAGCAGTACAGAGAAGAGTGATTTCCTGAAGGAAGTGGTGTCACTATATTTTGAAAAAAGAGCCAAGCTGTTGGAATCTGTGTTGCGTTACAGGGTAATGCAATACCTCTGAGCACTTCCTGTTTATCACAAGAGATACAATTTTCACCACATCATAAAACTTTCAAGCATTTCTTAATAAACACTTCTAGAGAAAAAATAATTTCCAAATATACAACCCCCGTGGTATCTGTCATTACAAACAAAAGAAGGTTTTCATTTTATATATCAGGGGACTATTTGTGCGAGAGAAGCAGATTCCGAGGGCCCCATCCACCTCCTCCTGAAGGCCACATCTCACATTAGGTCATTCCACCTCAGCACATGATGCTTCTTATATGTAAACAGCAAGATGTTTGAATGAGCAAATGTAAGTTTTACTATCATCATGTGTCATTTTTTTAAACAATGTGGGGACACAGAGAATGAACATCTGCAGAATTGCAGCACAGAGTCTTGTATGAGAATGACAAGAGTAAGATTTGCTTCTAACAACAATAATCTGCCAGTGCTGAGGTACCCAATCAAATATACAAATTGTGCAGATGTTCACAGTGGTCCTGTCTCACTGTGTAGCCTTTCTCACTTGACAGCTTTGTTGCCTCCATTAATTTTTCTGGATAAATTAACCTTGCTGGAAAAGTAGAGCTGAGGAGCAGAAGGGGGCAGATTTTTAAACACCAGCAGCCTCACTGTTGCACTTTGCACACCCAGAAGATAAAATCTTTGGCAAGGAAATGCAAATTATTGTGACTGATTCAGGATGTTCTTGTGATCGTGGCTGGGACTTGGTCTGCAGCTGACAGGGTGGGGGTCGGGGAGGGAATTCAAGATTTCTGCCTTCTCCGGGGAATAAACGTTTTGGTAGGTACCTGTACAACAACAGTGCTGTACAGTGAGGCACAAGATAGGCTTGTGCCTCTTACAGCTTCACCACTGAAGGAGGCTTGTCAAGTTCAGAGAAAACTACAAGGCCTATCTGTTCAAAATGGGAACATCTGAACTGCAGTTTTCATGTGGTAAAATCCTGCTGCATGGAAATTCAAGATGGGTAGTGACTCCGTACAATTCTTACTCCCTTAAATCGCTATAACATTTAAAACTCTGCCACACAGACTGTTATCAGTTAGACCAGGGGAAAGACTAAACCTCAAAACGTTCCCTCCAACTACCAGCACTAGATCTAGCAAAACTGAATTAATAATGGAGACATTTGTAGCTTTTTGGATTTTTAGTTTTAACAATTGGAAAATTATCTGGCTCACATTATCTTTGTCTTACCTGACATATGGTGGTTATTATAGCAGATAAGACAAGCCTCATGATTAGAGATGCCTTTTGTAAGTGCAACACATCCATTGTAATCAGGCACTACATTTATCTTAACTGCATTACTGAGTCTCTGGGTTTTGTACAAGTGACAGAAAATTGTTTTGAGATCCAACAGCATCCTGCATCTCAATTAACTTTTCAATATGATGTCTCATTTCCCACTTATGTTAACAGCCAAACTGAATCCCTGGCCTGGAAATCCTACTGATTTAAAAAAAAAAAAAAAGAAAAAGAGAGAACCATTCTTTTGGAAGGGTATGGCAAAATATCTGCAGGATGATGCTCTGCATCCAATTTTACATGTACCATTAATGGCAGCAGAGTAAGATTAAGTGATTATTCTCTGCCAAACAGTATGTGTGGGGGAGCAGACAACAGATGTGCAGCCACTTAGCCTATGCCTTGTGCACCAGAGTGTGGTATGGAAATGCACGTGGATATTTAATTGTTATTCAACTACAAGTTGCTTGGATTTATGAGTCTGGGAAGCGCATATGCTGCAGTGAGAAATGAGTGTTTATTAGCACAGGAGCTGTGCTGGCCTTTCCTGCAGAGAGGCAAAGTACCCCTATCTAGAGAAAATGGATTAAAAAGGGGCTGTGCACCACTCTCATGTCCCATTTACCTTTGTGAAGTGCAGTTGGATAAATGCCAATATATGGATACATTTCCATCATGAACTCTGAACAGCTTTTACTGCTGCTTATCACAGATAATAAAGTGCAGCAGCTGTCCTTTTATCAAATCCCAATTTATAGAAATGTATGTCTAAATAAGGGACATAAGCGAGATCCCACCTTCAGGGACAGCCATATGGATACATAAACCCTTTAAGAGCTAGGATGGGACCATCATCTTGTATTCAAGTGTTTTTCCAGTGCTTGTTGCAGCAACCTTCTGTGGTTACTCTGCACATGTCCTCTTCCCTCTTTGATTCCTCTTCCAGGACTCTTACCTATGCCATGCCAACATCCTCCTGGGCTCCTGCAGTTCCATTCAGTCCTTTCTCTGCTGTGTGGGCTGATGCTGCTGGGTGACCTTCCTTCCCCTGTCGAGTCACCCTCCGTGGTCAGGCTGTGTTCATCCTGTGCCATTTTGAGGGAAGCCCCACCTAGGAGATGAGGTGGGAGGTTAGGCATCAAATAGCAGTGAGGCATCCCCCCAAACACCCCAAATCTCCAGCAAAAAATTTGATGTTCATTCTTCTCTCACTCACTGCAATTACAGTCTCCATTCTCACGGTGTCCAATTCTTATCCTTTCCTGGGCTAGAATATGTTTTACTGAATTTATTTTCTTGCAGTTTACTGAGCTGCATGAGCTCATTAAAGAGCCAGACAAGCACCAGACTTGTACAAAGAAAGCGGCAGGGCTGGAAGCAGAAGCATCATTTTGATACCAGCAGTCTTTGGGATTTGTCTCAGCTGCCAGGTGATATCACTCCATAAGACGAGTTTCAGCTGTAAAACACGGAGGTTTGACTGCACTGCCGAGAAGCCTTCAGACACTTCTCTTGCCTTTGCCATTTTTGCTGCACTTTTCTTGGTTCTTGAAAAATGCAGGAAAAAGCAATCATGAGGGCAGTTTTATAGTGACTTCTTCACCACCTCTTTTCTGCTCGTCCTCTGCCTCTCCTTTTTCTGCCATTGACCCAAAGTCTTTCTGCTGTAATTCTCTCTGCTCCTGGTGGTTTTGTCCTACCACCTCAGAAATGCAGGCCTCCTTTCTCAGGACAAGTGTTCAAAAAAAAAAAAAAAAAAAGTATTACACAATCCCCAAGACATGCGCATTACTCACCAGAACAATCCCGGGGATCCTATTTCTGCCCCTCAGCACTCCAATAGCACCAGTGCCCCGAAGGCAGGACCCAGTAAGGACCGTGGGTGTACAAACCCAGCCCTCCAATGGAAAACTCTGTTTTGTGCAATGATCAGGAGCCATCCTGCTGTGAAGGACAGAAGTATCTTGCTGTGTTTGTTTTGTGATGTGGTCTGATCATTTATACTGTTGAATTAATAAAAATAGCAAGATAGAAGCTTACCAAATGGAATCCATTGCTAACCGTCATTCATTGCTCTATTCTTGTTCCACACACATTAGGAAGTGCACATTATCTGGTAAATCAAGACAATAGAAACAAATAAATGCCTTTATATTGTAAGAAAATAAAAAAGCCTTTCTAGAAATACTGTAGAAACAGTCACATCCTCTATTTCTGTCTTTTATAGGAGGCAGGCTGTGTCTTATTATCATCAAGGAAGAAGTAAACAAATGTAATTTAATCAGTTCTGTCTTTCGTTTATTTGCATCAGCCAGAATAAAAGACAAAGGCAGAATGGAAAACAGCAGCTTTGTGCTAGAACTTTGAATGCACAAAATACTTCTTTCTCCAGCCGTCAAACATTAAAAAACGCTCTGCATACCAGTAATAATAAAAGTGTCAAACAATTGACCACAATGGGAATCACAATGCTTCATTAAAAGCTCTAAAGCAGAGTAGAAAAGCTTCCAGCCGTTTGCTAAACAGAACTAAATGCTCAGATACTTTCAAAAAGTGTCAGAAGATGCTTTCATCTCATCTAGTCAGGCAGATAAATATCTCCTTGCTTATTCAAGTCCTGTCTCCGAGCTTGTGCCGCTTCATCAGCACCAGCTGCATGTGCCACTTGCTGTGCTGGGGCTGTGGCACCTCTCAGAACACCACAAGAGGTTAATGTCCTCCCTGGTGATGAAGCTTCATTGCATGTGGTGCAGGGATTTAATCAGTAGTTTTGTATTTACATATGTAATTATGTCTTATTTGGAGAACCTAACCTATTTGTTCAGCTGACAGGAGATGTTGTGATAAGGAATTTCAGCAGGCAGGATATTTATAGATCCTTTATCTCTACGTACAATCGGAGCTAAAACGTCAAACAATACCCCGAATGAAGGGTTGTTTCAGTTCAACTTTTCCCTATTGTTGCTTATCCTTTTTTTTTTTTTCCCCTTTCTGTCTGGTTACTGCCTAAAACTTGGCAGTGAGAGAAAAAAGGGAATGTGACTCACACTGACAACTTCATTTGCTGTAAGAGACCTCAGTAATTGCTCTAACCCACTTACAGGAAAACTACCCCTCCTCTTTCTCTCTTCCTCCACCCTTAGACAGACAGAGGCCACGCTTGTAACAGGAGCAGCCGGCTGCTCTCTGAGGTCATGCTATCACTTATGGAGTAACCCAGCCTCATTCTTTTCAGTTTTCTTCTGGATTTCAAGTTAACCCCTCACAAGAATTTAGAGCAGCTGCAGTTTAAGGGGCATCTTCCTGACATGGATTTTTCATGAGCCTAATAACCAGGGTTTGCAAAGGGCTCCCAGCTCAAACACAGCAGGGATGAGGTGGCTGCTCCCACAACACACAGGGCTTGGCAGCCCTAACGGCAGCTCCAGGATAAAGCTGCCAAGGAGTCAAACAATTGTCGCCTTTTCCTTTCCTTCTGGGATGGGGGCAGGGAATGGTAGATAGGAACAGGAGAAGAATCAGCACAGCGCCATGCAGCACTCTACCAAAATATATTTTCATTTTTACTTACATAATCAACATGAGAGTGGCATTCGTAGTGAGGTAGCGGAACAGATGGTAAAGACTTAGTTTTCAGCAAGACGTTAATTAACAACAAACTCTGGTTTCTGCTAGAGAAGGGGGTTTGTTCTGCTCTAGCAGAGTTGAGATGGGTGCTTACTACATAAGACAAAACCCAATTTCCCCAGACAGAACTGTGATCTTTATATTTCTTTTTTCCATTACATCCCTGTCGACTTTTCCAGGATAGTCTCTAAAACACAGCAACATTCCAAATGCAAAGACTTATTAAAAACCATCCCAAATTTGGTCCTAGCAATAGCTTGAGATTCTCTTTGCAAACACTTCTGAATGTTCTATGGACATATAAACACAAAGAGGAAAGAGAAGAAGAGTTAATATGATTAAGTGAGAGAGCTTCGTGCAATCTGCACTTCAGTTGAAGCTTGTTTTAGCTTGTTGAAGCTTTTACAGATATGACTGAAGTTAAAGCTCTGCATGAAGTTCTGTCTCTTCTTCCCTCTGTTCCACACACTTGGAATTAACATCTTCAGCACAGTGATGCAGCTGAGCTGGAAAGAGCTATCCAAAGGGGACTGAAGCAGAAGGTAGCTATGCAAGACATTTATTCAAACCGCAGGCAGAGAATACGCCACCCAGCCAGAATGAATAAGGGAACAGCACATGCAGCTGAGAAGTCTATTGTCTATTTCTCATCTGATAAGCTGGTTTGACATCCGGGCACGCTGACCACCCCACAGACATCCAGCTCTTCCCTCACTGTGCTTCAAGGTGATGGGAGATTCACTCTTCCTGCTTTGTATTCACCATCAGAGGCTCTCCAGAGTCACATGCCCCACTCCTGCAGAGGCCTGTGGGCCACATTCCTCCAGGGATTACATCCATCCCCAGCAGGGGAGAGAGAAGAGAGATGCAGGCCTAAAGGGATGGGCAAGCAGTGGGAAGGGAGGAGCTGAGGGGAGCAGGGGAAGGAGTGAGCTACAGAGAACCTCCAAATGAGCATAGGCAGGAACTGGAGGGCAGTGCTGCAGGAAAGGGAGTGGGGAAGAAGTCATACACTGCAACAATATTATATAATTACATACAATATTATATATTATATAAAAGAGGGCAACAGGGCATCTAGATTTATCCACTGTGTAGCTAGGAAATGAACCCATTATTCCCACCTCTCAACACTCATCCCTTTGCTGCCAGCAAATCTCTAACACCTGACAAGAAATGTCTCTGCCCATTCTAGTGATATGCACATCTAGAAAGGATGCCTTTCCATTACTCCCACTTTGTCCATGCAGGCAATAGATGGTTGTGGGTCTGTGCTGTAAAGCTGAAAATCATGCCCCTATTAATTACCTAGAGGTAGTGAATGATACTATTGCAGAAGATTCTTTATTTTCTTTCAATTTGTGTGTTAAAAATACAGCTGGGATGAGTTAAAAAATACATTCAAGAATACTGTGGTTATGAAGTCATAACACTGAAAAATGAGTATATGCCTGAACCAAGAATGTCTGTTCCACCTTTCAGCAGCTACTTTTGATTAAAAATATCAGGTAGGCTCCCATGCCATATTGCTCTCAACCACGAAAAAGTGCAACCTGACATTGTTTTATGGAGCCCAACTAACCTGCAGAGTTGTGCAAGATTTGGGCCCCCATCAATTCATGTGGTGTTAAACCAGAAATGGGCCACAAGAGAGTATTTTGCATACATCAGATGGCAGAGATTCTTTGCAGGATGATCTTCAGGAGAAGTGTCAGATATTATTGAAACTGTGCTTAGGAGGTGCAAAGCAGAGGAAAGAAAAGAACACAAAAAAATTGTATTCTGCTTGGCCTGTCCTCCTTTTGCAGGGGTTAAGAGGGAGATGTAAGAATCAGCAGAACTGTTTCTGTACTTAGAGTTGCTTTTTTGGGAGGCAAGAAGGGCGACGAAAAAGCCTTTGCAGATATTACCTCTAAAAAAAAATGTTATCAGCATAATAAGAAGTTAACTCTTCAAGCAAAACTAAAGAGAAAAGGACCAACAGACACATAGACAAGTACTGACTTCAGTGGAGCTGCAGGGCTGAATTTGGCTCCAATTCTGTGAAGTACTTTCAAAGCAAGAGCATTCTGCATACAAATAAGCATTAAATAATTTGCATCATTAAGAGAACTCTGCAGCAGCTCTTCTGGACTTTGAAAAAAGCTAAAGGAAATGCACATTGTTTGAATACCACTAAGGACAGTCATTAACGAGCATTAAGACATCTACAGTATTGAGACTGAGCTGTAATAAGAGACCCAACCTCCTTCCCAGGTTATTTTCTTTATTGATTTGTAGAATTTCTCACACATGAGCCTTAGAGTGTGACAGAGCTCAGCAATTAATGTGGGAACACCCCTTAAAGGAATATACAATTACTTCTTTTTTATAATGCATCTTTTAATTTTGCTTTTCTAGAAACATAGCCCTGTTTGGTACAGATACCACAGACAATTTAAACACCAAAGAAACAAAGAGGTAAATGGATTTACCCAGGATGACACACACAGTGTAACAGAAATAGCCAAACGGGTCTGGAAGTCCTGTTTCCCTGTTTATCCATTTCACTTGATCAGCTCTTAGCAGAGCTGCTGCAGCACTGGGATAAACTGTGGCCTCACACTATATCTCAAATGCTTGGAAACATGTTTCTGAAGTAGCAGACAGCGCAGGACAGCGCAGAAGGTCAGGTGAAGAACAAAAGTTGTGCAAAGAACCAAAGGTACAATATAGTTGAAGGTACTCAAGTCCCAGAGCAGCAGGACTTGAGGAGTGATGGAATACTGAAAGCTAAATTCGCGCAGCAAAGTGCAAAGGGGGAGGCAGGGGCAGGCACCAGCCTACAGGCAGTTGAAGGGGAGCTGGAAAGAATCTTTAATGAAGGCAGAAATCGTTCTGGGTGACTCAGAATATTGGTATTCACAAAAAGAATTGAGAACAGGCAAAAATAAATAAAGCTGAAAGCAAAACCCAAAGGCCAAATCCCTCTCAGTAGCCAGAACACTGATATAATCTGAACAACCAAATAACAGGTCCTTGTGAAAACCTCTCTCTGGGTACTTCCTGCACACCAGCCCCTCTCCACAGCTGGCCAGGGCTGCAAGCAGCTCCCACTGCCCCAGCATGGGAGCTTTGCTGTTGTGCTGACACCCTTTTTCTAGCAAAATGCAGCCCTGGTGGTCCTCCTTCCACACCCCCAGCTCTCAGCTTTCCTGTGACATCTCAACTAGCGCATTGTGTAACCTCACAAACTTCCCTTGAGCCCTGAGCAGCTCAGCATGGCTTTCATGAGCTGCCAGCTTTTGTACATGTCACAGGCACAAACGATGGCCCCTGACAGACCCAACGTCGCAGTAGTTTTATTTATGAGTGGATTTATGCTAACCAACTTCCAGACCCTGCCACCATCAGCTAAAAATGTATGCAGGCAGCATTTAACTAAACCCCCAAGTTTTACAATGAAACTGAAAAACAGGTTAATTTCAATTTTTAAATTTTTTTTTCTTTTTAGTACAAGTGTGATGACTTTTTGCCTTTCTTTTCCTAATTTTTCACTAAAGAGTTGACAAAGAAGCTACAGTTATATATTTTGGAACTGAGATCACTATGACTGAAGAACAGGGAAGACTTCCTGACAGTGAGATCCATTAGTCAATGAAGAGGCCTCCCAAAGGAGGTGATGGGAGCACAAGAAGTGCTTTAGCAGAGCCAGTATTAAGTGCTCCAAGGGATGCAGCCAACTCCAGAGGATTGCCATGAGCCATGGCCTTCAGCACAGCAGGCCTCCTGCCATTAGTCTGCTAATGCACATCCTGGCCTGGCCAACTGCTATTGAAAATAGCTCACTGACTTGAAATTTCATTAACAAGAAAATATTAGAAGACAATTTTCTAATGGCAGGGGCATGCAAAGTGTCTTCCCATTACAAAAGGTTATTAGCTATTATGTTAGTATTAGGGTGAAGAAACCAACAGTTTTCATTAGTATTTGTATTAGGGTTTTTTCGTTAACTTTTCCTTAAACTACCTGAAAAAAAACCCCACTATGTTGCTTGGATCCCCACTATGTCTATTTTACCCTGCAGAAAAGCCTGCAAATGCCAATCTTTTGCCAGCATTACCAAAGAAATAAAAAAGTAAAAGCCACCAGTTACAAAAGGGCTTAAGACTGAGAACACAGATCTATAATCTCTTTACCTTAGAAAGCAAGCAAAACAAAGGCAAAAATTGAAATGCTACAATTAAGGCAAAAAACAGCCTCATAAATTTTTCCAGGAGGAAAAACATACTGGGGAGGTGGTGGTGGGGAAGATTAAACTATTTTTCAAAGATTTAGCATTACTACAAAACGGAGCACTTGAAATGCTTTCCTTATAATTTCCTGGTTAGTATCACTGCACTGTGCAGCGGGAACACTGTCCCAGTGGTTCAGCTGATAATTTCTAAACACATTGTATTTAGACTTTGAGTGCAACATTAATATTGGGGGTTTATCTTCACTTTAGTGTCCTGATCCATCAGGACACTAAAAATTGTGCAGGCAACCAGTGTTTGATCTGTAGTAAGAGGAAGGTCTGTCCATGTGTGATTTGATACTTCTAACATTTTGAAGAAATGGAAATCCATTGGAGGTAGGACAGAGAGAAGGGCAGAATGACTCTGTTTTTAAAAGCAGACTCACCAGTGCAACACCAAAGCCTCCCGGCACTGCTGAATTTGATCTTTGTCTCAATGGCAACATCCCAGTTCTTCTGAAAGATATGAGGCTTTGGGTGACTGATACGATAGAAAAGAGGAATTGGCAGAGCCATTCCAGTGCCTGATTCATTCTCCCATCTCAAGTCCCTCATAGCAGGGGTTCAGCCAGCACTAAGGACATGGTACCTTTGAAAGCCAATGACCTTCAGCCAGTTAAGTCTGTCAGGGAAAACTCTTGACATGCATCCACACTTCAACCCATGCTGGCCATTTCAGCTGCTGGAACAGTTGTGTGGAATTAGCTGCATCAATAGAAAACAACTGAGTGAAATTTCTGATGCCAGTGGCCCAACTCGCGTTACCTGTGCCCATCTGTAGCCCAACAATTAGATCCATCGTTACCAGCTTGGCTTAATTATAACTTAGAACTTCTGCAAACACAGACTTTGCTCAAGATTTTAAATGACTATAATTAATTATACAGAAAGCCTGAAGTGTCTTCTTATCCACTGTTAAATGTTTTTGTCCTTTCCCCACACTGCTACCAGAACTTGGTTTCATAAAGGAACTCGGCTGTCAACTGAAAGAAAGGTATCTCTTGTAGCCTGAAAAAAAACATAGAGAAGTACCTTTTATGTCTTATATAAAGAGAAATAAGGCTTCAGAGTTTTTTAATCTCAACTAAGAGATGCAAAAAAGAATATTATTCTAACCTATACTTGCTTAGTCCCACTCTTTACATGAATGATTTATTTCTTGCCTCCCATTTAAAAGGCTTTTTGCACTCTCCCCAAATTACTGCTGCTGTCTCTGATAAGAGATCCGATATTGCGCAGCTGGGCCCCAGCCTGAACCAGCTACTTGAATTTTAACCAGTAAAAAGCAAACCACAGAATGAGTGCCAGAAACACTGCAACTTCTTAAAAAGAAGGAAGGTATTGTCATGCAAAGAAACATTTCCCACTCAGCTTTCCAGTGCCCACCCGTGAGATGAAAATATTAAGGGAATGACACAATATGCAGAAGGCTCTTCTGTGGAGTCTGTGGCCATGGCCAAAACCCCCCACCCTTTCCCATCGCATTTTGGTTCTCTCCCTTGGCCAAAGGAAGGCGGGAGCCCTCTAGGGGTGGCACACGGAGCCCCGGAGGAACATTGGGCACCTGCAAAACCGTTTGCCTTTTCCGTGCCGAGCCCCTCCTGCCTTACCTTGAGACAGAAGCAGTGTCCTGGCATGTACAAGGGCTCGGGAACAGAAGGTCTATGCAGAAAATCAGGCTGGGTACAAAGAAATCACAGGCTTTTCCTGGAAGTGCCTACTCCACAGCTCGGAATATGATGCGGGAAGTCCCTTTTCTCTTGCTCATGCAGCCTTTTCCAGGGAAAACAGAACATCACCAGACTGAAGTGCTGGAGCTACTCTAGCTCAGCACAAGATAGCTAGAATTTTTTCTTTTAGTCTATGCAAAAGACTTGGTTTTGCCTTACTGTATGCCTCAAGCATACAGTGAACTCTTGTATAAAGTGAGCAGGCTTATCCTTGTCAAGGCATGTTCAAAATAGCTCTTTCCAAAAGCTACTTCTATTTGAAGGCTAGATAACAGCTGCAGCATTTAAACATTTAAATATTTTCTCATTCTAATGAGAACTTCAGATTCTTTCCAAACAACTCAACATAACAGGAGAATTGGCAAACCCAAACTTCAAAACATTTTGACTCCAGTAACATAAACCCCCAACAAAGCAAAACACAAGTATCAAAAAGCATCTAAGAAGATATTAAGAATTTACTGTAACACAACAGGAAACAGATTTTGTAAGATATCCAAACCAGAAAAGTGCAAGAACAGCTTAACACTTCAGAAAAAATCCAAGTTTGTTTGTGTTTGTTTGTTTATATAAGGGATATTGACTGTAAGACACATGCACAGTCACATGTGCAAAACTGCATTATCAGTTTGGTGAAACAGGTAAATACACATTACAGTCACAAGCAACTTTCTGCATGACATATTCAAGGTTAGGCTTGATTTCTTAAAAAAAAAAAAAAACAACACAAAAAATTTGAGACAGTAAAATGAAAGCCTGTCATCTATATTAGTGCTATCTGAATAGCAAACCTGATCTAGATGCTCAGAAAGTGTTTTAACTGGCCCTCACCAAAGAGCAGAGACATGTGAAATCTGCATTACTGGAGGAGAGTCCATATTTCTGAAAGTTCTCCTAGTCCCTGAAGAAGCACTTTGGCTCACTCCATTTCCCAGGTGGAAAGGACAGGCTGTTGGTAGAGCTGTGCCCTGGTTTCAGCTGGGAGAGTTAATTCTTTTCATAGAAGCTGGTACAGTGCTGTGTGTTTTGGATTCAGTGTGAAAATACTGTTGATAACACACTGATGTTATAGTTGTTGCTAAGCAGTGCTTACTCTGTATCAGTCTCTGAGGCTCTGCCAGTGAGGAAGTGCACAAGAAGCTGGGAGGGAGCACGGCCACGACAGCTGATCCAAACTGGCCAAAGGGCTGTTCCATATCCCAGAACATCACTCCCAGTGTACAAACTGAGGGGAGCTGGCCAGGAGCAGTGGATCTCTGCCCAGAGAAAGGCTGGGCATCAGTCAGTGGGTGCTTTGCAATTGTGTTGTGCATCACTTGTTTCACATGGGTTATGCTCCTCTCTCTCTCACCTTTTAATTAAAACTATTTTAATTATTATGATTATATTTTTTTTTATTATCTTTCCTTTTGTTTCAATTATTAAACTGTTCTTATCCCAACCTAGAAGTTATAAATTTTTCCCCCCATTCTCCTCCTGCTTGGGGGTTGGGCAGGGAAGAGGGAGGGAGCAGCTGTGTAGTACTTAGTTGCCAGCTGGGATCAAACTATGACAAGCTAAAGAATTTATTTCTGCATATCAACCCCCAGTAAAGCTTGTAGAGAACATGGATCAAATCAGCAAACACTGGTCAAGGTAAACTGAGCAGATCCAGAAGAATGAAACAGCCCTCATTTGTGTTGCCTCAGTCACTAATTCAGGCTGAAACAGAAACACGTGCCTCATCACCACAGTTATTTCAGTATTTCCTACAGTCTAGGAAATGAGAGGCAACAGATTTTACAGCACGTTTTCCACCAAGAAACATATATCCAATTAGAGTAGTTGAACAGGACATGAAGATTTGTTATTCCTTGCTCAAACAATCAAGGTGGATAATACTTTTGTGTCATGAATCCCGTCAATGACACCTAAGTTTAGCTTTGTGTAGCTTTAAATCAAAGTTTTACATTCACTTCCATAGGCTTATTGATTGCTTCTTGCTCAAACCCACCAGCAATGACTGGGAACAGGAGCAGAGGATTGGCTCTGAGCCCCGTGTTGAACACGTGGGCTGTCTGAGATCTGCTGGATGAGAAAGAAAACAGTCAGAGTAAGACAGCACAGCCAAGAATCGCCAATGTCTGTATTTCACCTTCTACTATTCAAAAGGAGACACTAAAGCCAACGTTGGATATCAGAATGGAGAAACAATAGTGATGTCCAGTCCTGTTCTCAACTCATCTGGAATGGGCTCAGAGCTATGGAAAGGCAGCACCCTCTGTTAGGAAGTGCCAGGGATGCCTATGAGACATGGGATTGACTTTGTTCAGCTCTGTATTGTCATTGGCAAAAATTAGCTGTAGATGCCTTTGGACTGTGGAGTTACCTAGATGATGGATTCCCGTTGCTGCCTTACAAAACCACAAAAGAACACTGGCAGGCAGCTGCTGCTTATGCTGCCTGGTGAGCTCAGTGAATCACAGGCTTGGAAACTGCTGCTAACCCCAGTCAAGCAAACCCCCACACTACACTTTTCTGAGAATTTGCTGCTTTTTTACAGATTATTACAAGTGAATGTTCACCCCTGAAATTCTGTTAAAAAAATAAAAACAAACCCACAAAACATTTAGAACCATGAAATGAAAGATATTTTCAAGAGATTTGGCTTTTGATCTGAAGTACAATCAAGCATGTCCACAGCATCTTGACCAGAATCTACCTGACGACTTACTATGGCTATACTTACTTTTGAATTTCAAGAGATACTATAGCTGCTTCCCTTTGACGCAGCCTCCTGGGTTCTTAGTACACTTTTATTTTCTTCTTCACTGGAATAAATACATAAGCATTTAGATAAACTGCCTGAAAGACTGCATCTCTCAGATCGCTAAGACTGTTAAAAGTTGCCTTCTGTCAGGTCTCCCACCTCTGTCCTCCTCTTCCTGACACGTCTTCCTGAGGACATGAACACTTCAGAAACAATCACACGTTAGCTTAGCTTCCAAGTCATACTTATATTTTGATAGTTACCATCCTTCTTAGAACCTCCTCTATGTTCTGTAGTAAATCAGCCCTAACATACTCTAAGAATTCATCCTCCATCCTTCTTCAGCAGTTAAAGACCACTTCCTTAACTAGTATGCAAGTGAATAAAAACTGTCATAACCTCTGCTGCAACATGGTCTTTCAGATCATTATCCCATTACTGTGAGACATACACAGTATGCTCAATTTAACCTGCTTTGTTACTGTGGCCAGCTGGTAAAAGGAACAGAAGAAAACTGATCAAATCCACGAATTGGAGGTAAACAATACAAGATAGTTTTAGTGACATTCATCTTTTCAAGCAAGCACACTTGTAGTGCTTCCACTGGTCTCTTTTCCCAGAAAAGCCCTATGGAAGGTAAGATGTGGTGTCAGGGTAACCACTCGAAGATGTGCAACAAGAGCTACTTGCAGTATTAAAATGAAAAATATATTTAAGGAAAGAAACAAACAGTGCTTTGAATCACTATACTTTATTAATACTTCAGATATGTCAGATCCTACAGCGGTGAGTTCTTATCCCCACCTGTTTCCAATCACTGCTTTGAAACCATTTCTTGCAATATGTAAATAGATACATGAGGCACTGTGTGAATACAAAAGTGACAATACAAAAAACCCCAATTAAACCTCATGCAATACATACATATATAAAAAAATACAGCAAGGTAGCATAATACACACAAGCACTATTAGAACAATGAAAGTACAATATGCATAGCATTTAATGATCAATGACAACAGGGTTTTGACCTGTGCATAAAACCAGCCAGTTTAAATAACTTTTAAGAGACTAGATAACTGGTTAAGCCACAGCTTATAAAACCTGCTGTACCGCAGCTTTTCTGCTCAGGGTCACAAGTGCAGATTAGCATACAAAATAAATAAGGACTATGATTCTACAACACTTGGCTAACAGCTCCTATTTCAGAGTCACTGGCCCTCTTATTTTCATTCAAGGTTCAATAGCCAACACAGTGGCAAGAAATGTGCCTAAAGCAACAGCTCTGCTCTTGTACTATTTTAATACTGATAAGAACACATATTTTTTAAGTCAGCGGGAGTAGTCACAGAGGTCTAACTTACCACTACATAAGCACAGGACTGACATTACCTTACAGAGCAGACCCTGGAGAATGACACTGACTGAAGGGCCGATGAGGCGTAGGATGTGCTCCGTTACCAGCCTGTCTGCTTGGCCAGCTGGGGTGAGAGAGAGAGAGCTGAGGAGGTGAAGGAAATCAGAAAGCTTTTCCCCCACTCTAAACAGTGCAAATGTTTGAAAACAATCTGCAGGAACAAGGAACTACAGAGACAAGAATGTTTCTTAAGTCCTGTAATCAGGATGAAAGCTACTGTTACCTGAAATAAGCTAAAGTATTCCTATGGAATAACATGCAAATAACCGGATTTTCTTCTTAGACATCCAATACTGGTCCATGCCAAAGACACAACAGCTATTGTAGTCTCATCTTCCTAGCTGACATGGCACTTTTTACACTCTTGGTGTTGCAGGCCTCCAAAGATTGGACCACGTTCACTATGGACACAGATGAAATTAAAATTATAAAATGACAACTAAACTAACTTAACAGCTAACAGAATTTACAGTCTAAGAAGCACCATTTTGGGGAGAGGGGGTGCGGTATGGCAATGTGAAAGGACATAAAAGATAGAAGAGGGACAATTGGGAAGAGAATAAGGAGGAGACAGAGCAGAACCGACTTTCAGAAGAGGAAGTTGGAAGTAGTTAGTCATTACGTTAAAAGGACTTAGAGTTAAAACTTTATACTGACAAAAAAGAGGTCAGTATAAAGTTTTAACCCCCAATAAAACAAATATCTTGCTATTATTAAACAAGGTGAAGCAAAAACAAAAGATTAAGAAAAAAGCAGCATTAATCATCCAATATTCAGCAGAATGCCTTGTAACAAGGTTCAAAAGGGCAGCATGAAAAAAAGGAAATCGTAGTATTTTATTGCCCTGAAAAGCTCTCCATAGGATCAGTCTAATATCCTAGCTGTTATCTCTTTATCACTGGACATCCAAAAAGAACCGTCATTGCTTAGATAAAAGGATAAATAGCTCCTAGAGGGAACGATGGTCACACCTTCCAGCTCCATTTGCCAAAGCAACAAACCTTCCATATGCCTAATGTATTGCCTCAAAAATGATAATTCACTTCAAGGAGTAACCCGATAGATCAGGAAGGACCAATGAAGTTCCTGTGCATGGAAATTCAGAAACATTTAATCATTAATAAGTTCAGTACTTGATATGTTAAATGTCCCCTGTCAATTAGTAATCAATAATCATAATCTAACTAGCCACAAAGCACAGATATATTCAACTTCCTAAGGAGCTGAACGTATCTTCTCTCTTCAGACTAAAAGCACACAATAAGAATAAAACTCTGAGAGGAGTTTGTTATCAAAATAAAGCAGACATTACCAAGCAGCCAAATTCATTTGCTTAAAACAATGGTTTTCAGCAGACAGTGCACTGCCAGCTCTTCAAGGCTGCTTTTCTTCCATTTTTTCCATTGTTTGCATTCGAAGAAGCTTGAAAACATCTCTTTTCCTATTGATTTTGTCCTCTTCTTTTTAACAAAAGCTGCATCTGACTAAATTTTCTATGTGGCCAACACAGCTGCCTCTTGTTTATTTTTGTGTGCACCAGCAGCAACTTGGAAAACACATTAAACCAGGAACACTGAACAGCTTGTGAGTGTTCAGGCTCTGAGGGGTCACACCAAAATAAAGGCTTAAGTGATTCTCTGTAAGATTTTGGTTTCCTGTTCCATGCAGAGATAAGGTTACCTATCACAAGAACCTACCAGCTCATTTTAAGGCAGTATTTTAATAAGTGTCTATGACAGACAGGTGTTCAGAGGTCCAGTTGCTCTTTCATGTTTCCATTTGATTACTTTTCAGCTGACATGACTGATAAGAATAAAAACAGCTTTAGATAAAATAAAACCCAAGAAATACATTTAAACCAATCAAAACATATGCAGAAAGTATCTGGCTTAGTGCAGAGCTGTCAACAGTGCCAAACAAATACTCCACAGTGCTGCTGGTTTAGAGGCTCGATTTACTAACATGGAGAGAATCAGCCTCTTGGTTTTGGTGCTGTTTGAAAGGTTACGATGAGCTTGGCAGAAACCCCACTGCTTTTCAGCACTATTCAAATGTAACCAGACCTGCTATAAACTTGTGTTTAGGGAGAATACATGACTTCATGTAGATTGGGAAGGTTTGTACACATTTAAAAGCTCCTTTTTCTCCTTCTCCAGCCCTTCCTGGATGGCATTTTGTTCATGAGGAAGGTTTGCTCCTCAAAAAGGGGAAATCGACCACTTCTTCCTAGTAGGATTTTGTCTGAAGGCCGAATTGCAAAAGGGACAGTAATAGAACTAAGCAGGGAAATTTAATTCAGGTTTAACTATAGCTAAATTATCCATGAATCATCTGCAATCTGCTCTGTTGTGGCTAACATCCCCCTACCTTCTCCCTAAAGCATTTGCTTGATACTTCAGTACTATAAGACTAGAAATAGACCCTGGCTGGTACTGTGCATTCAGTACCTGCATCCACAAGAATATGAGTAATTTACCCAACAGAGACAAACTTACACAAAGAATGAAGTTGGAATATTAATTTAGACTTTACTGATTATGTCCTATATAGATTGAGGGTACTTGCTGGTTACCTTCTGTGCACCACCATTTAAAAATATCTGTGTTCCTCAGCCACCTCTTTCAGAAACACCTTTTTGTTAGTTTTTAAGGCATTGCCTGGGAGGGAATCTTCAACCCCAAACAGCTGCTTTAAGCTACCAACTGAAAATGGGTTTTCCAGTGCAGACAGCCAACTCATCTCCAGAACTGAGAAAGCAAGAGAAGCACTTTTCCCAACATTCAACTGAAAAATGGAAATTTTAGTGGCTCTTCACAACAGAAAGTTAATGGCATTGGAAGTGATTTTTAAAAGAGCAGTATTGCATCTGACTATGAATTCAAATAAGTGTCTATTAAATGCTATTAAAGTCATCACTGTGATTAACACTACTCAACTGCCAACTCTTCTGTAACCACTTCGTGCCCAATTACTCATCCTCCAAAGCTCATGGACACACCCCAGGGCGTTCCCTCACAGCAGCACTTGCACAGTGACCAGGAACTGCAGACCCTGGATGCTCCCTCTCAGCATCACTTTACACAGGAGGATGCTTGGAAAAATCCATTTAGTAGCATTTGCTTCCAAGGCAGTGCTGAAGGGTCACAGTAAGTCCCCTTGGACACATTCAGCGTGATTCCTCCCTTGGCTGTTTGAAGACAGAGTGGCCTCAGCTGAGTTCTGCCTTTTTAATGGGTGTGTTTCTAATTCTTTCAAGCACTGGTATTTTGCTTTAAAAAACTGACAGCTCCATTTTCCAGCCCACTTCCTTTTTAAAATAGGCATTAATAATACTTAAATGCATTCCTGTCTCTTTCTTTCACTCCTCCATCACTCAGAGGGTGGATTTTACTTAATCTCCCTCTGTTCTAAAAATTTGCCTGCATTTCTATCATATATATTCTCAGGAGAAAAAAAAAAAGCCAAAATGAACCCCTCCAACAAATGTAATTTGTAAAATTTTAATCTGGTCTGTGTCAGAGCCAGAATATTTCACTGCCTTAGGTATGTGTCTTTGTAGAAGACAAGGCAAGGAAGGGAAGGTAGAAGTATGAATTACCCATAAGCTAAAGAGATATTGGATACCCACTAAATAAAATGACAAAGTCGGTTTTCAATCAAGCAACATAAGAATTTAAGTGTGCTGGGCTTTACAAACGCAGGCTCCTTTGAAGAGCGATTTTTCTTATGCTGAGTGCTAGAATGCAGCAGCAGATGTTCATTTTGAGCTTAGTAAGACACGAAAATACTTTCATTTTTCATTGAACATTGGTCTTGAATCCTTCAGCTAAATTCTGCAGCCTCAAAGGTTTTGGCTAAACTCAAGAACTGCTTTTGTTGAAGGCCCATCAGAAAGACAACATGAAAACACACAAATTAGTCAATTTGCCATTAGTTGATTTGACACTGGTGGACAAGTATTAATATATTGTAGATGACACCGGGAAGGCCCAGAGAGGCCAGAGCATTCTCTCATCAAAATTAGATATTATTTTTAACTAAAGGAGGAAAGGAAAACAGAACAGTCAACACCAAAAATCCAAGAAGCTTCAAGAGAAAAGACAAGAAAAGCTAACGTAGCAGATTAGTACTGTAAATTCAACACATAGGATCATTCCATATCTTGAACTATTTAGTTCAATTTCATACCTTCTGCTAGAGCTCCTTCCCCTCTCTCCTCACCACCCATTCTAGTGGTTTTCCTTGTAACAGTATTGTGCATTAGAGATTGTGGCTTCTACAAGTGATACCAAAATGAAAAGTGAAACCAAAATTGATTTCTTGTATGGTTGCCATCCCAAGGATAAGACCATCCTGATGATCATTTTAGAAGTGCACCTCCAAAATCCATACTTGCATCCCATGTCATACTTTCAACACCAATTTGAAATGTTTTTTGTTTAAAACAAAACAAAAAAAAAACCCTAACAAGTTTCCATAGGTTTTGATCAGGCTGTCAAGAATAGATAAGACATCACCAAAATCTATTTCCCCCAAAAACTGTATTTGGGATTTTCTTGTAAATTACACTTAAAGACTTATTTATTCCACCGACAGCACTTTTGACCCATTACAACACCTGCAGACCTGACCAGACCTTTTAAAGCTAGTAAGAAGTCTCCAAAAATTAAATACTTTTAATCCACACTGCAATCTGTATGAGTTCCCAAAGACATCTCAAAGAAACGAGGCATTAAGTCATTCAGAATGAACACACCTATATAAGGGAATAGCTTCACAGAATGCAGAATTTCTTCCCTAGGGCATAGCTTGAGAATTGGATTTTTTGATTGCTACAGACAGCTTTCTAAAGGCCCATTTCACTTAGCTCCCCATAAAACAAAAATTATCAAATTTGAATCAACCAAGGATAATCCCACAAATCTCTAAGTATCCATCCACTCAAGACTTTGTTTCCTCTGCAATGCAAATCTGCCCAGGAGAGGTTGAAATAAAAGGATCACCACAAAGAATTTGGCTTGTTCAGTCCCCTCCACCTTTGAGGAATACTGGCAAATTTCAGAAACTGCTAAACCATACCATGAACTTACCAACATTTCACACCTCCCTTCATGAATACAATAGCTTCCCCCTCTTCTGATAAACCTCAGATAGCAATGAAATCAAACAATTCTGTGTAATTCTTACTATATTAATACTGAGAACTATTTCCAAGACACCAAGAGGCACTAGTGGTCATCAGAATTTAGCATGACATTGAATATCTGGGCTAGAAATCAAAGATGAGATGATAAATCCAAAGGGATTACTGCAAAGAGCTTTCTTAACTGAAGTAGGTTCACTACAAAAACTGACACCAACCCTCCAGACTGCCATCCCACATATTTTAGGACACCAAAATGTAGGATGGAAAACTGCTTACATTCTTTTCAGAGGAAAAGCTCCTGTTGTTGCATAGCAAAACAAGGCAGTCATTCTCTCAGCTGCTGTGTCACAAGAGAGTAGCTCACTGAGGAGTTCCTACATCAAAGCATAAGATCATCTGTAGTATTCCAGCAAAAACCTCAACTCACTCAGGTCACTGCGTTGTTCCACACCAGTCAATGATCCAGAGACACTGAGGATACAACCAGTGCTGCTCTGTTCCTCCCCTGAGCCATCCCTTCTACCTAAATTTCCTCCCTAAGCAACATTAATGTTCAACATATTCTAATCAACAGGACTGACATGTTGCAATTATGTGCTTCTAAGTTAGGTTTACAATCTTGCTGCTAGATGCAAAGCACTTTTTGTTTAGACACTGAAATTAATAACAAATTTACCATTGAGCCTTCAGATCTTGCTGAGTCCTGCAAGCCAGGCAAGACAAAACACAACCAGAGGCTCTAGCATGGAATGAATGGAACAGTTGTGCAACACCTTCCACACTCATTAGGACACTTTCATCCTCTGAGCTTCACAGTTCCTTAGAAAGTTATCGAGACTCCAAAGGTTCAGGAAGTAAGGAAGGCCAAATTAACCAAGTATTAATAAAAACTAAACAGTTTCCAGTTCGCATTACTGAATTTTCTTGTGAAGGTCAGAAGTTACTTGTTTTTAAATGAAAGCCATGGTGACTCAGATTGTTACTTTATGATTAACTCACTACAGCTTTTTGCACTGGGCAGGGAGTAATTCAAGTGAAGCTTTTACTGCAAGCCACAACATTTGGCAACAATGAAAGACATATTTTCTTGAAACTTAGTTACCACTACAATAATTCACAAAGCTGAAACATTTAAGTGCATTAATGAAATAAAAAAGTCACATTTTAAAAACAGTAAAAGCTGGCTTATCATGTGATAGGCAGCCAGCAATCCTTGGGTGAAATATTTAAGGCACTGAACGGTAGTCAGTTTTTTACACCAGATAATAAAGACAGAGCCACTTCAAAATTCCAGTTTAAATAAAAACCACAACAAAATAAAGTAACACTGCAAAACATTCCTCCAACTGTAAAGTTCAGAAAATTAACAAAACCACTTACAATAAAACTAAAATTCTCCTTTGTAATAGTACACAAAATAGTGATAGGAAGAGCACATTTACCTGCTTGCGCACACATACTGCAAAGATCTTTCTCAAATACAACATGAGGGGTCCTTTCTTTCCAGGTTGCCAAAAAGCCAATAAAGCACGTTTGTTTAGGGAGAATAATCCCCTGCAGTTAAATATCAACTTCCAGTTTATAAACTAGAGCATCGCAGAAAGCAGCTATTTTCTATCATTTTCCCTGGGATATTTCTAGTTAGCTTGACTCCTCTTTTTCAGGAGCATCCAGTTTTCATTTTCTGCTCTCTGTACACACAAAATTAAATGTTTCTGTTTGAATAAAGAGGCTGCACCATTCTCGTAATATCATCTTTGGTACAAACCAAAAGCACCTTACACAGCACTCTGGTCACCCAGTCCCTCACACAACAAGCCTGTTCCTACAGAACACACAGAGGAAGAAGTTTTCTATGATGGGAACAGCTTCTCCCCTCACACCTCCAAAGTAACATCACAATTAAATACAACATAACGGTGTTCTTTCTAAGCACTAATTTAAATTTTCACTCAGAACTCATAAGCAGGTATTCTTACCCATTAGGTTATACATAGTATGGTTTCTTACCACTTCCAGGGCAGAAGGATATGACCAGCAGCCCTGGGACAGACTTTAGTGTCTGCTCCCAGAGATGAAATAACTGTACAAACCGCCACGTCTGCTCAGTGTTTTTTGAAGGGAGGGGGAAGGAAGGAAATAAGGATGGAAGGAAGGAAGGAAAAGACAAATGGGAACATAGTAAAAAGGGCCTTGCCTTTCTGTTCCATGTTTGTCCATTTGTTATTTTTTCCTGATACATTTTGCCTACTATATTAGAGGCTTCTTCAGTGGAAAGTAATTCCTTACGTGAATTTATCTGAACATTCTGGACTAAACAGACTCTGTCACTGTGTGGCTGCCGCCTCGCAGCCGAGGAAATTAAAGGGTGAGCTCTGAGCATCATCATCAGCCCCAACGCTCTTCAGGTCTCTGAGGCAGTCTGCCAAGATGTCCTGAGGATGCCTCAAGAACACCACTAGAACAGTGATGTTGTCACTGGATCCCTTGTCCTTGGCAGCAGCCACCAGTCTTTCTGCTGCTTTGAGCCCCTCTCCATTGGTCTGCATTAAATGGTCCAGGACCAAGTCTACAACCTCATAGGGCTTGATGGCATCAAAGAATCCATCGCAGGCCAGGAGCAAGTAATCTTCTGAACCAGTCAGCTCAAAGGAATCTCCATCTGCATCCCCAGAGATATAGGGCTTCTGGCATATGTCACCTGAGACAATCGATCAAAATAAAGGCTTTATTACTTCAAACGTAAACAGGTACTTCTTCACCCACCAATTGCTTTTACTGTCCTCAAGGACAGCCAGATCATATTCCAGAGGTACCTGATGCAGATAAGAGTAGTCAAAAGCTATAGAATAATCACGGAAGACCTTTGATTCTTTAAGAACACTTGGAACCTACCTAAATCCAGTGGTTGTTTTAATTTATGCTTTCCTAATTTTGCAGGGAAACTAAAGAAATTATTACTAAGTTTTTTCTCTCAGAAATATATTTGTGCAAGGAGATGGTCAGGCCTTCATTTTGCAGGTATGCCTCTTGTACAGCCTTCAGCATGTCACGAAATAAGATTTTTCTTAGCTATGCAGATATACAGCACAATGACATCAGAATCTGTGTGTAGTTCTTCAGTTCTATATGGACATACTTAGTAAACATGGGTTGCTATCGATCCAAACAGTATTACTGCAATTTTATACTAATTTGCTTCCACTCATACATCATAGTTATCTAGTGTATTGCCCAGGGTTTTTTTCTCTTTTTGTCCTAATCGGTTAATAGCAAAGTAAGCTTATTTAATAAGATTCTGGAATACTAAAATTAAAATACCCTAAATTGCTGGATATGTGTGATTTGAAAGAGAAAGATCCACAGTCAAGGAGAAAGATACATTCACATTAAAGTGAACAACCCCCCCCAAAAAGCAGATATTTGGGCACATAAAGAAGAATAGATAAACACTTATTGCTTCATCCACTTTTACAAATTAAATGCTACACATTTGTTAAACTACTGTAAAACACCACAGTATCAAAGGTATTTATAAGAAGCAAAAAACTTAAAAGAAGAAAAGAATGAGGATTATCATGGCTAGTAAAAGAGAAGAATATCCTATGCTCACGGTAAAACCAATAACATGATGTATCTGCAGGCCATGTAAGTCCTATAGTTCGCCTTATGGGAAAGACAGTAAGAGTTGTTTATTATGTGGTTGATGCTGAGCAAAATACAATTTGCAATCTCAGGTGGTGTATTTCAATCAAATATAATCTGACATTTACTAATTCTGAAGTTTATCTTTATCTTACCAATTGCTCTGGAAACAGCCAAGGTACCATTAACCCGCCAGCAGTCCATGTAGGTTACACAACCACCCAGAGTCTCAATCCGTGCTCTCTCATCCTGAAAAACAGTGGAATACATTTTTTATGCTGTTTCAGCTTCTGTATTTCTACTGTGAATATAGTAAGTGCACAAAGCAGAATCTACCGCAGAAACATGCACTTAGGGTTACTAGAAACAAACTGCTTCTTCCCAACCATTCTAAACTTGGCCACAAAAAAGCAGAATTCTTAATTTTCTGTATTGTCATGATCTTTCCCACATGGATGAATACTCTTTCCTGCCATTTCTTGCCATCCCATACAGCAATTGGGTAAATATATTTGGAATGAAATACAAGATAACTAGGCAAAGTAACAATAGCATTTGCCTTAATACTTCTTTAACTACTCAGTTACTACAAATATTTATGCAATGAGGGCAAAAGGTCATGCAATGCCAGCTAAACTCGCAAGGTTCCCATCCAATTTCATACAATAAAATATCTGGCTATTTAAAACAGATAGGAAATGCAATACACTTTAAGCCAGTTAGGCCAGTAGATTAGTATTAGCTTTTCATTGACAGTACTGCATACTGTGAAAGACTTGCATTATGATAACATTTTAAACAGCAATTAATCTCAAAATAGTAAATTATTTTGAAATAGGCAGATTTAAATTCACATCCACAAACACACAAAAATCCTGTGAAAGTCTTTAATTACGACAAATTTCGAACAGACAGTCTAAGCAGGAACTGAAGTCAGGACTACCAGTACCATCAGCAGTTTGAAGCAGGCAAGGTGTAGGAATCACCCTGTCAAGACACAGGAGTGTATGCAAAAAAAAATAATTGTTGATTCTCCAGATTGTACCATACAACATATGTAATTATGTAAAGCACCAAACACTTAAGCAAGCTTGATTCCAAAAGGTTTCAAAAGAGATTGTGACAACACACACTTAGGAGAAAAATTAACCAGTCAGACTTACTTCTCTTTCTGGTTTGTGGGGTTCCATTAATGTCACAGCTTTCCCTTGCTGCACCAGCATCACCTGTGAGTCCCCCAGCCATGCTATGTGCAGCTTGTTCCCTACAATCAACGCAGATACACCTGTTGTGCCGCTCCGCAGCTTCTACAGAAGGCAACAGGGATGTCTGGTGAACATTCAACATGCCCTACTAGGATATATGGCAATATTGTAAACTTAGGTTTAATCACACTAAATGTAACAGAGTAGACCTGCCAATCTTAATTCAGTTACATGAAAAAAAAGTACAAGATAGTAGACAGAGTTGAAATAAACTATTTATACACATATTTTCTAGCATGCAGGTGGTTAATATGGCCTCCATTATGTTCTTCCTTCTCTGCTATTAATTCCAAAAGTCATCAAGGAGAATAAGAGCTCTATTGTTTAAAACACAGACACAGAAAAGCAAGAGGATCTGAATTTCAGTATTATGAACATTTCGCAAACACACACAGATCTCTCCAATGCCTTTCACATCTTCCACTCTAACACTAGAAACCACAGACACCTTGATCTACATAGATCCCTTTTTCCTTGGGTATTCAAATAAGAATGTCAACAAAAGAAAGAATTAACTGTCCTAGATAAGTGATTCAGACCTTACGGAGATGCTGGTCCCTCTTTTATACCTAATTGACAGATTAACCATGAATACTTCCCTATACTGCCATAATAATAAAAGAGTTCTCAAACTGTGTAATAAACCATCCTTCCATTATATAGATTTGAAGAGAGAATGTTTATCATACCAACTTGATTCAAAGCTGATCAGTAAGTTTAATGAACTGAAGAGTGTGATTTAAATAACAGAACTCTTTTTTCACTTACAACCACCTGTGACACTAATGGTGGCACAGGAAAGAGGAAGACAGTGACCATATTATAAGGAAGAGAGAAATATCTCTTCCAGGTAAGAGGTAGAAAAATAGAACATATAGAGGCTGCGCAATTTAGGCAAAGAGGCAGCAGTGTTCTCTCAAATAATTGGTATGTCAGAAACATTTAAACCACTTTAACACCTCTTTTCAGTTACTCATCTTGAACTTTCAAGCACTGTCATTTTGACTTTCCTCAAAATAAGATATAATTTGATCAAAAAAACCCTTTATATGTAGCATAATTTCATAAAGAAGCCAGTGATTCAAAGAAACTGTATTGCCAGAATTTTCTGGATAATACCACGTTGTCCAACAGTTACTTAAATACAATTGAATTAATCTGTACCCACTCACCTCTCTTTTGGCTTTGAATAGAAACATTTCGTCTGTTTTCTGGAAAGAGCATTTCAAGGCCTCAGCTGGATTCTTAACAATCTCTTCATGCAACCCAACGTTTACATGTAAATGGGTTGCTGAATAATTAGCAGCATCCACTCCACCATGGCCATCAAACACCGCAAAGTAAGCGCGGTCAACATCATCCTTTTGCAGGGAGGAAGAGAGAAGACACAACACATTCATGTTCAAAAACAATACAGCTCATAGACTGGTACTACCAAGCAAAGATTCTTTATTCTGAGCATTCTTTCACACAAACAGCAATTTAAATCCATTTACACATGTACAAAATGGATAAAATGGGTAATTTGCAAGAGAATTACTTTTCTTTGTTTACTGTTAGTCACTTAATGTCCTTGAACATAACCTGGAATTGAAACAGCAGATGGCTGGTTATGTAGTCCTACAGCAGTTTCATTAATTGGTACTTATCGCACTTATTTTCCCCTCTTCTGTTCTTAATGTCATTGAATGGTTTGGGTTGGAAGGGGTCATACAGTCTCATTCCAGCCCCTCTGCCATGGACAGGGACATCTACCACTAGACCAGGTTGCCCTAAACCACATCCAACCTGGCCTTGGACACTTCCAGGGATGGGGCAGCCACAGCTTCTCTGGGCAACCTGTGCCAGGGCCTCCCCACCCTCACAGTAAAGAATTTCTTCTTAACATCTCAAGTGAATATGCACTCTTTCAGTTTAAAACTATTCCCCTTTTTCTTGTCACTACATGCCTTGTAAAAAAAGCCCCTCTCCCATTACCCTTTAGACCCTGGAAGGCGCTCAAAGGTCTCCCCAGAACCTTTTCTTCTCCAGGCTGACCAACCCCAGCTGTCTCAACCTGTCCTCACAGCAGAGGTGCTCCTGCACTCTCATCATCTTTGTGGCCTCCTCTGGACTCACTCCAGTAGGTCCATCTAATTTTTTTGTTGTGGGTCCCAGAGTTGGATGCAGCACTTCAGGTGGGGTGTCACAAAGACAGAGTAGAGGGGCAGAATCCCCTCGCTTGACCTTCTGCTCATGCTGCTTTGGATGCAGCTCAGGGCACGTCCGGCTTTATGAGCTGCAGGTACGCACCACTGGGTCACACTGAGCTTCTCATCAAACACCCCCAGGTCCTTCTCCCCAGGGCGGCTTTCAATAAATATATAAGTTGTGTCAGTCACAAGAACATTGTAACTCCAGGAACATAACATTAGGTGAATTTCCCATCTCCCTGTATCACTTATGACATGAAACCCAAAGTCACAAGATCCTCCCTGTATCACTTCTTTATCAAGAGAGTAGTTGTCCCCCAGCAATGTGAGTCATTAAGTCCCTGCTCCAGCACAGACATGATAAGTAACTTGTGGTAACAAATATTTGCCATTTCACAGGCCATCCATCACTAGGCCATTGTGTTTACAGCAATGTTGAAAAGCCACCCAACTGGCCTCCCCAACCATGTCCAGACTTACTGATAAACCGAAGAGCTGGTTGAACTCTGGGAGCAGAACATGGCGATCCTCCATTTTCCGTCGAGTGTTACGAATGGCGTGGATGGAAACAAGCAGGAACCGCTCAAGGGGTCTCAGTGGTGGCAACTGCTTCTGCCACTCAGAGCAAACATCGCGAAGCTTGTTAAAGAAGCAGCGCTGCAGTGACTCCCCATCCAGCACTGAGAGCACAAAGACAAAACAGTCAGTGCTGTGCCCTGTGTTCCTACATTACCCCATCTTTTGGCCTGTCGTTCCTAAAGTTTCTTTTCTTACAGCTACATGCACACATACAGCACTCTACCTGTACAGGCTCTGCAAGAATTAAAATGGGGTCCTGAGAGGAAGTTGCAATGGAAACCAGTATAACATCAAGGATAATAGCAGCTTCTTTACTTGCTGGTTCTCTTTCAAAACAGGGGCTTATCAAGTAGGTGATTACATTACAAAAATTGTAAAGAGACCCAAAAGTCAATCTGGCATATGAGACATAAACGTTATCATTATGTAAGTAAAATTAATAAGATATAGTGGTAGGAATTCCTCCCTACTGAAAAAAAAAAAAAAAAGGGGGAAATAATCAAGTGGTCATAAAAGCCTTCAAGATGATATTGCTGTTGTCTTGGACACAAGGGTCGAGAAAGCATTAGCCTAGCTTTGGATCGGTTTATGTCCTACTGAACCACTTCCACTGAAACAACAAGGAAGTCTGAGAATGTTTTGCTGAGATCAATAGCTCAACTCATAGTTGAGCTGAACAACTAGAATTTTAAGCTGTTATCTTTAGATTTTTAAATACTCAGGGTTGAAGGAGCTGGGGGGACAGAACACTTCCGCTACTTTCCAGCTCTGTCACTGCAGAGCAGAACTGTACACACTCAGTGGGCATAGCATGAAAAGCTCCAGCCAGACACTCAAGTCCTATTCTGGATAGATCCCAAAGATCAACTATTCCAAACTTACTGTTCATCAGACTGAATGGTTTGGTGTTTTGCATTGTGTCTAGATTTGCAATGCAGTCTCTCTTCAAACAGGTAATAATTAAAGTTTTGTTATCTGAGTAGGAACCCTGACTCAGTGCTAAATCAACTAACTGCAAAATACATTGGAAGGAACACTTATAGAGCAAAAATAATTTGCTGGTCGCTAGTGTGATTCCTAAAGAACTGCAGATTCTGAACTATCTTTCCTATTTCTATGTTGCTTTGATTCCTGCTAATCCTGTTCGCATTAAAGCTTCCTCAGAATTCCTTTTATTACTTTTGGTTCTCAAGCATTTCTTTTTCTCAGCAACGCTGGCTGGCCAGCTTCAGATGCCTCTCTGGGCTTGGAGAATTGAAAGCTTTAAATTTAACACAGATTTTTGATTAGCAATCACTATATATTAACCAAAATTACTTTTGATTAGCTTAATATGCAGGTTCGAATGGGTAAGTTATTAAAACTTGTAAATATTAAATCATGCCATATACAACATAACTAAATAGGACAGCATCTTAGACAGCCTTGTCTACATCTATTAATTTGCTTATTTGTAAATGTCTAGACTAATAATAACCAGAAGTATTTAAGTGTTTAAATGTTAAGCTTGTGAAATCTGACAAAGAATTTAGTACCTTAACAGCAGAAATGCTTCTGCAATATACCAAAAGCAGTGGTACCCATAAAAGAACACACACACACACACACCTTCCTTTTACGTAATTACTTCTCTTTCATTCCAAGAATGCTATTTTTGCCAGACTTATTACTGCAGTGCAGGAAGAGGGAGCCCATACTGTGGTGTAGCACATAGAACATCTTTCTTCCATGTTGTACAGTTAAACTGATGTAAGCAATTATAGGATAGGGAAAACAAGTACAGTAGCTGTTCCTTGCTGGGATTAGGCAATTAGGCAAGTACCTGGACGGTGAGCAGATTTCCATCCTGTTCAATAGGGGAATGCTGAATAGATATTTGATCTAAATGGCAATAGTGACACAGGAACAAATAAACATAAAATAGACAGGAATACATAAAATGGAAATTAAAGATGGTTTCAACCATCAGAATAAGTAAGGCTCTGAGACATTTGTCAACAATGAATAGTGAGAGAGAACCTGGACTACCTGAATATGGAACTCATCCAAGGATTTTCTGACTTTGCCTGTGCTATCTTAAGAGTAGATTCTAATCCTATATCTTTACGGTCTTCAGAGTAAAACAGCAGCATGACTATTCTACTGATGTCCCCAGTATATGGTAACCATACAGGATTCCAGAGACATTAGATGCTTGTGACTGAGAAAATGTCCCTGTCCTGTCAAGCTCATAATTACTCAGTTTTTAAACATTATAATTTCTCTGCCATTCAGATGAGGTTCACTTGGGTTTGCAGGCCCAAGATTTTTGTAAGATCTAGATTCAGAAATTATAATCCTAGACTCACAAATGTGTAGCAGTTCATGTCATGTTACTGCTACAGTTCACCTCAAAGAAAATTACATAGGAGCCAACAGAGAATCCACAGCAGAGTGACTTGCAGGATGCTTCGATGACCAGTTTCAAACTGCTTTGTGAAAACCTCCATGACTATCATATGTGGGTTACAATAGGCTGTTTCTGATTTTCCTACAGAGGCTGAGCGATACGAAGCAAAGATGCACTACTGGAGCATGAAGTCACATCTCAGCAAGATACAGTTCTTTCGGACGTAAGTAGGTGCTTACTATCACTCTTGACAATGCTGTATCTCACCACATGGCTTACAGGCATTGCCACAAACATAATATAGAGCTTCTGGTTATGGAAGATCAGTACCTTGATCCCCTCCAGTCTCCCCTGCGCAAAGCCACGCTCTGGCACTGCTACCTGCATTTCTTTATTATCGTACTGTTGCAGTGATCTGGTCACACTGAACTCGTATTTGCCAGCTCTCCTTTGCAGGCTCTGGGGAACCCTTCCAGCCCTGGACCCTTCCAGTCCCACACCAAGGAGGAAAGCGAGGGTGTGCTGTTTAGACCCCAGACAACCTGATGAGAAGCCAACTCTTGCTATGCAAAGTGCTGGAAACATCCTGAGTCTCTCTAGGCACATGAAGGCCAAAAGCATTAAGGCAAGGGATGGCGTAGTCAGGCTGCAGCAAGGCTTGCTTAACTGTGCTCCCCCTCCTGCCATTTCGGGCTTGGACATGGATGCTGAAACAGGCTCTGGAAAGTGTTGTATCCTGGCCATTGCAGCACTTTGCTTGGAGCATCCTCTGGGGCACACTGAACTGCCTTTCAAACCATTCCAGGGAAATGGAAGGGCCAGTATTTCCCCTTTCGGGACAGAGTAGTTTGTCTAAGGCATCTCTCCTCCATTTCTGTTTTGGCTCTACCTGCACCCTGCTCCATTTAAATTCTTGGCACTGGAACTGAAGGTTTGGAGAAGTCTAATGTTAAACATTTCAGCATGCAAATTCAGGAGGACCATCTGTTACATGAGGCACAAACCCAGTACTCAGTCACTAATGTCTGTTTTCTCTCTAGTTCACTCAGAAGAAAATCCAGGCATCAGGTAGAACACAGAGGTTCTTCTTCCCTCAGCATCCCATCTTTATAGGGAGGGTGGCAAGAGAAGATATCATCAATAAGGACAGTGACTACTGAGAAACTTGCCAAGAAAAAATCTGGAGTTTTAGGATGTTCAAGGTGTGGAGGGGCCAGAAGTCCCAAAATCTGGCTCCCAGGAGAAAAGCAAGATGGTTTATATGGATGAATTTAGGTGTTGGTGTGGCTGCATATCAGCAACTGTGAAGATGCCACTGTCAAAACACAGGAGTCTTAGCTAAAGTCAGCCTACCAATGAGAAAAGGGCACTCTCTTCCTTTTCCAGAAAGCGAACCCACACAATCAGTCCAGGGCTCCAGACATCGTGTTTGCATGTTGCCCACAAAACTAGTACAGCTTCCTTTCATCCCTCAGATACCCAGCAGAAGCAAATAAAGTTCTGCTCACTGCTGCTTACCAGGCAGCCTAACCAAATAATCTCAGAAACATTTCAAAACACTGAGGTCTTCTGACAGACAGCTTCTGGGAAAACCACAGACGGAAAGAGTATACTTACAGGTGAACCTTTCCTCATCTCTTTCTCCCTCTGTTTCCACATTTTGCAGCTTAAACTCAGTCAAGTCTGTTTGGAGAACTTCATCAACTGCAGTATGGATCAACGATGCTGCAAGAAGTGGTGGAACACCTCTGCTGGTAAGAAAAGGAAGGGAAAGCAAAAGAGTGCATTAGTTTAAACTGAGCTACAACCTCACTGTGTATTGCTGGTGACTTCAGAAATTAGAGAATGTTACACATAGTAATTCCAACTTCATTAGTAAACTAGCAGAGGATACCATATGTTCAATATTTATGCATACAAATCTTCAGTAAGATCCTCAGTTAGACAACTGCTTTCTCAAGAATGCAAAGAGGAAGAAGTGTATGAATCATGTTTTCAAACTGTTGCCTCACACTCCAGTCACAGATGGTACCTCCTTCTCCTGGGCTCTCAGATGGGAACTGCTACCTTCAATTCCAGCCTCTGAACACACTTTATTTTTACTCACTACATGGCATTTCTTGTTTGCAGTCCCACAGTATCAAGATCTCTGCATTGTGGTACATTGAAATCTCCAAAAAGGTTACTTAGGACTCCACAAGGAAAGTCTTGCTTAGTGCTAACCTAAACTACAGCCCTCATTGTTCAGTCTCTCCTCCCTGTAAGTTGCCCAAAGAAATCAACCAGGAGGAAGGTGCAAAGAGTCAGCACTGGGGACCAGGACAAGAGACTCCAAGGCTTGTGAGTCAGATGAAGCTTTTAGGTTAGCATCTAGAAGACAATAATGTTACACAATCTACTCACCCTCTCCTGCTTATTGAATGCTTTATTCCAGTTCTTTAGGAGGCACACAATTGCTATAATGCCTTTGAAGCTGTAAACAAGTAAGTCCTATCCAACTTTAAAAGGGGGCTACTAGAAAATAACTCTCTTATATTCACTATATTCCCATGGCAAGCACTAACAACTATGGTACATAACACACATTCCACCCATTTTCTATAAGCACAATGAACATCCATAAAAAGCATTTTATCCATTGTTCCCGGAGTGTTTGATTCCCACAGAATATCAAATTATACAATCAAAGCAAATACCACATTAAGGCACCTGCAGCAAGCCAAGGACAAGATATTGTTTTGCCAGGAAACAGTTAGAAAGTCCTGCATAGAACCAGTTTGCTGCAGAGGATGAAACGGAGGAAGCAACTGGTGTGTGCAGATGTTCCACAGCGATGACTGGTTTGCGTGTGTACAGCAGGGCAGAGAGGGGAAGACTGCGAGGTTTTAGACCCCAGTGACAACAAGCTGAAATGCATTTTGCCATTGTGTTTCTGAAAGAGAGGCCTTGTCACATCCTCCCAGCCCTGTACGAGTACCTCCCATGGCAGCAAACAGAAAGCATTGTGTTAGTCAGCAGGCTGCTAACATAGCCTTGCTTTCTGCTCCGTTCTGTGGCACTGACGACCCCCTTTAATGAGTTATTTCGGTACTTCAAACAGATGGCAATGTGCTCGCAGCCCTTTCAGTGCTGGCTGCAGTCATGTCACATCTAGGGAAAACAGAAAGTGCCTTTTTATTTCTTTTTAAACGCAAATAAGTTTAGGGGAGTCAGTCCCTCTCCTAGCTTAGTTAAAGTAACAATGCCTGCTTATAACTACAGACACTGACAGACAACCTTTTAAAAGGTCAGGCAAGAAGTACATCCAAAAAGGAGTCAGGCAAGAAGTACATCCAAAAAGGAGTCAGGCAAAAAGTACATCCAAAAAGGATATGTCAACTCCCCCCTCCTCCAAAATCCTGCTTCCTAGAAAAAACAGCTTTGCAGGTAAGGTAGAAGCATCCAGAGCATCAAAAATCAGGCCACCACACCTAGGCCAGAGCCTCAACTACAACTAGACTTTTTACAAAAGCTTGAAAAGAACTGACAGACCTCCTGCTGTACTCTCTGCCCGAAGCTCACGGCAGCTTTGAGGACACAGAGCAGTGTAGCAGATGGCAGATTGCACACAGCTGCTCCTCAGCACTGGGAGGAAAGACCTGAGCTCTGTGTCACCTGGTAGAGGATGGCACAAGCCTCTCCAGGACAGACCAAACACCTCTTGTTTATACAAAGCCTTCTGCATTTTTTTTCTGGGGGGGAAGGAAAAGAATTCAGATCCTCCCACCCCAAACAGACAGTTCTCCCACAGTACTGTCATGAAATCTGTTTATAGAAAGAGAAGCACAAGAGATTACCAACTGTATTGGCTAACTATTGATCACTTTCAAATTACAAAAAAAAAAAAAAAAATACATGATGATGTTTCTAGATATTATTACCAAAGTCATGGCAACAAGGCAGCAGTGGTACTGCAGGCCAGAACACCACTGTATGATCATCTGCTCCTCTCAGAGTGTGCATATATGTATATGCATATGTTGGGGAAAAAGACGTGCTATATCTGCTGGCACAAGCTTGTCACATAAATCAGCTGCACCTGCTGTATATTTGACGGATGATACATTTGTGCACTCATTTGCTACAGGGACTCTCTATCACCAGAAGATCACACACGGCACAACTCTGCCAGTAAAGCAAAGTCTGTCACTGTGGACTCTGTGTGTGTTTCTAGCACGTTACAGCCCTACCAGCAGTGGGTTTACAGCAGATCTGCAAATGCCAGCAGTTCTCTAGTAAGTGAAAGATCCTCTCATACTGCCAAAATAATAGCAGGTCACAAGGTCTCTCATAAACAAAAGCTGCTTGTATTCACTATTTTCTCCCCAATCTGCTACTTTTATTTTCCTCTCTCTTTTTATTCTTATAATCAACTACAGAATGTTTCCACTTAAGCAGCATTAGTATTTATTAGAGTAGCACTCACAGTTCCCAGACTGATGGTGACTAGGAAAGTACAAATATATATATATATACACATACACACACACATATATATATATATCTCCATCGAGGAGAGAACATCTGACATCCTAATATGCACAGGAGGTTGTTTCTTGTGTTAATGACATTAGGTCTTTAAAGGAGATGAGCAATATGGAATCAAAACAAATACATAAACAATGCCACACAGAGAATTTCCACCTCTTATGTTTACGTGAAGCAGGGGTTTTCCAGCTTTTCTTATGCAACTATGAGAAGCAGCAGCTTTAGAATCCAGAATCCATCTGTTCAGGCCCTTCAGTTATTACTGGACAGTTTTTATAGAAAATGTGCAAGAGAGTCACCTGCTACTTCCATTTCATTCTCAGCAGGAAGAAAAACCACACAGTGGAACTGGAGAGGTTTAATTCCACAAAAGCCACTTTTCAATTAAGCCCTAAACACGTTGTTTCAAAATTGAGTATTTCTTATTTTGATGCCCAATTCAAACAACAACAGAAAGGGTGTTTCACATATGTTATGAGAGCAAAATATGAAAGCTCTGGAACACAATTTCAGTTTTCCCAGTAGAACCAAAAGAACCAGCAAGCCAACCCTGAAAGTTTTCTCACTGTTATAAAATTGATCTTTTTTTTTTCCCCCCCCCCCAGCATTTCATCAGGTCTTTTCTTTCTTGTATTGCAGGTGTCCCTACACACATGCTTTCTTTTTAAAGGTAAAGTAATTCTTTCACAGAATTACTATTGGGAACATCTTGTAACTGGGAAAACTCCCTGAGCATTTTGAATTAAGAAACACACATTAATACAAAATTAACAGTTTATCCACCCTCTATGTAGTGTCAAAGGCAGGAGAGAGCTTCCAAAATCTTTACTATCCAGACACGTGTACAGTGTGAGCTCATATCATTTCTCCTAAGCTATGTATGATCCTGCCATCAGCTTCAGCAGCAGCAGTGAACAAACCACACACAACAGAACACAAGCTAGTTTTGGTCACCACCCAAAATTACTAGAGCCAGTTTGTTAACCATTTGCCCAATTAACTAATAAATAGCAGAAGTGCCACATTCCTCTTACACATTAACTTTATCAAAGCTAGAAAAAAACTTTAACATTGTTAATCACAAACCAGTGAGAGGGCTGGTGTTCCAAAGCAGGTTGTTTCTGATAAGCCCACATTTGCTTCTGCTACGGAGCACAACTGATTCCATAGAAACTAGGAAGTTTGTTTGCAGGCAATCACACCTGACATTCACTGTCTTGTCTGAACTGAACGGTGACACTGCAAACATGTTCCCAGCAATGAGAAGTATTAATACATTACACTAAATAGTACAAATTAGGAATAAGGAAGTATTTATTAAAAGCAGGGATCACAGTAGACAGGGGATTAGTAGTTTTCACAGACAAAAGGACTAAAGAGAGTTTTAAGAAGAGATTGGGCAAATAAGAAGCAAGGTAAGATTTTCTTTTCTCCCTCCTCATGCCTACATCATATACAAACATCAAAATATCAGAATTGCTGAATTAACTACTCTAAAAGAAGGGAAATGCTGAAAATAAAGATGCTAGGACCACACCTTGGGTGTGAGTGCTACAGTGTAAAACTGACACAAAACAGGATGCTGAGGCAACACGGCAGATCCTTTGGGAGAGGGCAGAACCGGAAGCTCAAGTCTCCCAACTGTTTGTTATTGTAGCAAAGCTCCTCAAACAGGAAGGCTGCAGGAGTTTTACATTGTTCCTTGGATATGTCACAGGATGGCCATACAAGTTTCAGGTCATATCAAGGGGAAGAAGAAATTTCTATATTTGGGGGTCTGATTTTACCTCATGTTCTGTTCCAGTGCAAGTCAGGAATGTTTCAGGTTGATTTCTAAAGCTTTGTAAGTAACTAATGGACTACTCATTCACATCGCTCTGTTTCCACAGACTGTTGGAACACACAGCTCTTACCCAAAAGTGTATGTTAATTAAAATTCTGCAAAACAAGATCACTAAACCTGCCCTGATTCTTCAGAATTTATGTACTGCAGTTAGGAGCAGGCAGTTCCATTGATTTAAATGAATTATTCAAAGTAGAATACTGCAAAGCTTCACCAGATGAGTGATTTAAGCACAAGGCCTGCCAGGGCGCAAAAGAGGTTTGCTCTGTTAGCTGGTGTTTGGCTACGGTAGCTGAGTTTGGAGAAGTTTGTTAAAATAATTAATTTTAGATTAGGACAGGCATTCAGGAGCGTTAGTCTGAGGTATCCAACTGCTTCTATGTTAAGAGATGTGTGTAGCCTTAGAGAAGCAACAGCATTCAGAACTCCTTTTTGGATCTCGATGTTATTCCTTTGCCCATTCTCTTCTCAACAGCAATCCTGAGCAATAGTGGAGGAACAATGTTCCTCATTGCAGAGACACAGAGTTTTGTGCCTTCAAGGAACTGGAAGAACAAGCTAAACATCACCATGTGTTGTCTCATGAGCCAAGGATATTGGCTCAGGCCCTTCAAGGCATGACCCACACATCTGTGCACATGTGAATGAAGTACTTGTCAACACAGAAATGAGAAGCAGAACAGCAAAACTGCGTGTCAAACTTGATTCCCAATAACACTTTGATCTACAGAGAAATCCTTCATCCTTGCTAATCACCACGTAAAATACATTCTGTGATGCTGGAGTGTTAGAGAAATTAAGAAAATACACTGAGGAAATACAAGACAAGCATCAATGCCAGCAGGCAGTGAGGAATATTCAATAACATCTTCATAGCATTAAACTTGCTTAGATCGACACTGTGATATTTGAAGGCGAGTATTTTCCAATGAGCTGCCACCCATGTGTTTGGGATGCTGCTGTCACAGCATGCAACAGCAGATCTCTGGATCTAAACTACAGTGACCTCTCATGAGGTCACTAATCTGGCACCACTTCTGCATCTTCAACAACTTTATACAGACATTTAAATGTCTTCTAAGTGTCATCCCTTCCCTTAATTTTCCCATTTCTTAAAACCTTCAACATCCTTCTTTCTCTTATTCCCTTACTATTCCCTCATCTATTTTATTGAGAATTTGGGGGATTCACATCAACGAAAAAGTTAAATAAACTTTCAAAACTGCATTTTTAGTTGATCCACAGTAGCAAACATGGGAAAGAAAATGTAATCTTTGGCAATTTCTCACACAATCAGACTTCAGTTTTAGTTCCTAATTACACAGTTTATGAGAAGAAGGCTGGCAATTTCAAAACACTGGATTTCTGTCTTGGCCTTAGGCTGCAGCAGTCTTTTGCTCCACACACAAGAACTTAGCCTACCCAACAGGAAAATGCAGCCTTTCTGCATCTGCAAAATGGGGTTTCTCTTTATCACAGGAGTCCAAAACTGAGCTATAATTCTGTGGGCATCCCTATATTTGACACTTCAGGTATGCTACACTATACCCAAACACATGGCTTACAAACACAGAGCTGCCTGTAGTCAGCCATGAGAATTCCTAAAACCACTTTCCATATCTATTTCTTGTTTGTAATACATTTTGTGAAAAGAATGATAAGTATGAAGATTGCTGAATTTATATCCTGCTTTACTTTCTTTAGTTATCTTTCCTTTCCTTTTTTTTTTTTTTTTTTTTTTCCAGCTCAGGACTTGGGCAGCTCCACAAAACAGGCTGTGTAACCTGAACTGGCTGCAGGGCAGGTATGTGAAAAATGCAGCTTCTGACACTGGCAGGCTCTGCTGCGTAAACACCAGGAGTGAAAGGCAAGGTGAAAGCACTGCAAAACCAGCTCTCCTCTTGTGTTTCCCCTTGTTGCTGTGCCCACTAAGAGAACAACAGAATGTTAACAGATACGTAACTCAGAAATACTGATTTTTAAATCACTACATTTGTTGGATAACATATCCCATAACTCTACAGCTTCATACCCTCCTCTCTTAAGGAACTGTAGAAAACATCAGCCTGGCCCACGTGGCAGAGGGGTTGCCATGTGATAAGTATTTGTTCAAGATGGCATTATCCTGTTCTTTAAAGCATTCACCCAGAACTACTCCTGCTCCACAGAGTTCCAAGATTCAGTACATGCAGTGAATTTGCAGTTTCACTGGGAATGCAACAGCTATGTTTTGTTCAAGAGCAATTTAGTCAAAGCACAACTAACTAATGCAATAATCATCTGTGTCTTTTTAAACTACAGCTTAAAAAAAGCATGTTTTGTATGCATTTCTTATCTCCAGGATTAGGCATGCCATTTAACTGAGTGATATTATGTTCAGAAACATCTCTGTAATATAAAGAAAAGGAGTAACTTGATTGTTTAAGGCAATTTAAACATTTAAAAATCACCTATACACTTTCAACAACAAAAATCTATTTTGATATAACAGGTGGTGTTTACAAACTCACCAAGTGGTAGTTAGAGAGACAAGTAATTCAAACTATGTTTTCTATCTATAAAATTCCACTAGTAACCAGGTAATATTCCCATATACCTAACCAGAACCAGTCTCCCTTTGCTCCCTGACTTCACACCCCCATTACCACAACACTAAGATTCTTTTAGACCATCCACAATCCCTGTTATTGACTCTTACAAACAGATTAATGGAGCAGACTGTGGTAGGAACTTTATAAAACCTGGAATGCACAGGCCCTACTGTTCAAGTGCTTCAGAAAGAGTGAAGAGTATAAGCAGACAAGAGATTGGAGCGAGACAACTTGTTCTCGATGAAGCACTAACTTGCCAAAAGTAAGTCACATCCAAATTCCTAGTAGTGTTAAAGGGTAAACCATTCAGGGTGAAGGTTATAAGAGGTGTCTCCTGAAGTTATGGGATAACAGAGACACTACTGATGAGCAGATGACTGTTCCAGCAGTGGTATGACTACACGTCTGAAGTTCTGAGAAAATATCAACTCGAGAAACCCACACAAGCACATCCTACTCCGCAGGACTCAGGAGGGCCGGGGAGCTTAACAGCCTTGCAGCTGCTTTCCTTCTTACCCCTGACAGCTCTGCGAGGCTGCAGCTCACAGACTCCCTCCCAGACTTTCAAGCAGCCCCACACAGGTGCCCTTAGGGGCTTGAATTCCAGCTATTGGTACTTCCATCACAAGAATCTCTCCATCGCGCTAATTGCAGGCTTGTAGTTGAATCCCTCCTGCACCGGGAGAGAAATATTTTTGAAGCGCATACACAAATAACGTTATAAAGGCACGGGGCCAGGGCGGCAGGCCTGTGACAGAAGCACGTCGTTAAAAGTCACAAAAAGCAAATAAGGAGGGCAGTAATAAATAAACAAATAAGTCCCCAAAGGTAACATTCCCTGAGAGACGCCGGGGGCTCTCCCCAAACCCAGGCGAGCCCCGCGTCAGAAGGAAGCGCCTCCCGCTCCTGCACCTGCTGTGGTGGGTCGGCCCCGCTGCCTCCCGCCCGCTGCCGGCGCTGCCCCCAGGGGAGCACGGCCGGAGCCTCCCGCCAGCACCGCCGCCCCCTCACCTGCCGCCCAAAAGGCTCCTCGCCCGCTCCGCCAGCGCGCCGGGAACCTCGGCCCTGCTCAGGGCGCCGCTCCCCGCGGAGCTCCAGGGCAGCGGCTCGCCCGGGCCCAGCGGGGCCGGGAAGTCCCTGAGGAAGGAGCCGAGAGGAGCGGCGGACGAGCCCGGTGCCCGCGCCATGGCGGCGCCCGCTGAGGCGGCGGGGCGGGGCCGGCGGGCAGCGCTGACGGCCCTCAGGGCCGCGCGGGGCGGGGCCTCCGGGGCGGGGCCAGAAACCCCGTCTGGAACGTGGGGATGGAGCGCGGCACGGGCGGGCGGACGGACGGACGGCCGGCCGGGAGATTTCTCTGAGGACAGCTTCTGGTGCCCCTCTTCCCCTCACCATCTGCCATCAGAGAAGGGCTGAAGGCAGCAGAAGGGAGCAGAAAGGTGTTTCGCAGGGACGCCTCTTCCTCGAGCTCTCCCGATGCTCAGTGCTTACAGAATATACTGAGTTGGAAGGGACCCATCAGGATCATCCACTCCAAGTCCTGGCCCTGTGCAGGACCCCCCAAGAACCATACCATGTGCCTGAGAGCGTTGTCTAAACGCTTCTTGAAGTCAGACAGGCCTGGTGCCTTGGGGAGCCTGTTCCAGTGCACTACCACACTTCAGGGGAAGAAACGATTTTTGATATCCAAACTAAACTTCCCTTGACTCAGCTTCGTGACATTGCCTCAGGTCTGCAATCTGCCAAATCCTGTGAACGGCTCATCCTAAGCACTTGAAATTCCCAGCACTTTATTTCTACTGGGACTAACACTAAGCAGAGATTTTTGTGAGCCAAAGTTTGTCTGCAAATAGCCAAAATAAATTCTTGGAGGAAGAGCAAAGCATTCCTACTCAGCTCAGAAGCCATGAAGAATGACTAATGACAGGTTCCCCACACTTCAGGACCATTTCCAAGCACCACAGAAATCCCAGCTGACAGACAGCCCCAGCAAAAGCAGCAACCTGGGCACACAGGGACATTCAGAGCAGTATCCTGGTGTACCAGAGCAGGCTACAGGAAATAAGAGGACTTGAACTGAATCAGTACAAGCAGCCTGAAAGCCATTATAGTTTAGTCCAAGACCTATGACTCTAAGGCACTAGAGGAAGATGATTTTTAAAACAGGCGTGGTTCTTTCTGAAAAGAAACTCCTTGCTCCAGCCTAAAGGACATGGAAAGACTGTTTTTAACAGAAAAAAACAAAAAAACCCACCCAAAAAAAACCCCAAAACACTACTGAAAAAACTTTTACCTATGGCTTGATCTTTTAAGCAACACTACTAAAACACAGTTCGAGTTGTAACTGCATAAACATTTGATCAGAGGAACAGGCTTGGGGCTGTGGAGTTTGGGCTGTGTTCTCTGGTTCAGTTAATGCACACACAGTAGAGCTGTACATTACTTTGTGGAGACTTGTCTTTCCTCTCTGTCGCCAGTGAATCCCATGTCAGGCTGCACAGTTCGTAATTTGGGAATCACTGCTCAAGGCAGATATTCACCTTCATGTTTATAATTTCCATTTTGTATGTCTCTTGGCATTATTCACTTATGAAGCAGAGGGACAGATTTGAAGACGTGCTCTTGCTATTGCAGATGTAATTTAAAAATCTGACAACTACTAGTCATTTATTATTTTTGAAGACTCAAAGTCAGATGAAGCAAGCCTCATGCCACACATAAAGACTACAGCAGCATAATGCTGATCTTAATCAGGTCTTCTATTCCTGGCACTTGTATTGCTGACAAAGGCCCCAGAAATGACAAAAGAGAGAAATTTCATTTCTTTTCTATCAGCCACAGGTAACAGTCCAGGTAGACTCCTTGAGTGTCCCTATAGTTTGAGAGCTCTCCTTGTATCAATGAATCCCAATCAAAAGCTTAAAGGTTTACTCAGTTACTAATGGATCATCCAGAAAAATCTGTTTTATGAATTAAATCAAGGCATAGAACACTTATGGTGTTTTAACTGTTCTAAGAACAGGAAAGCAGTGAAGATCAAAAACACTTAAAAATGAACTCCAAGAGAAACAAATTTTTGTATGAAGTTTATTTAGTACTGTGTGGCCATTACACAAAGTAAGCAGCCAGAGCTGCCATTTTGTCCTTGGGTTTCTTTGGGTTGACTCTTCCTCCAGGCCTCCGGCCTTTGCCCCTTCCCCGCCCTTGCCTTTTCCCTTGTCCCCCTCGGTGCATGGGGTGTCTCATGGCTGCATGTTTCAGCTCCACCAGATCTTGGAACACAGGGTCACAGAACACACAGCCAGAGTGCTGGGTCTCATCACCAGGTAGAGGAGATTTGGCTTTGTTAAAATCCACATCCACGAGCGCGGCTTCACACAGGTCGCAAGTCTCCGGCGACACCCGCACCTTGTGGGCGTTCTCGAAGAAGTGCACAATGACGTTGCACTTGTTGCAGGCCATCTTCCACTTGGGCCCTGACGTTGAGTCCAGCACCAGGACCCCATTCTCACACTCAACGCACTGCCCAATTCCAAGCATGCTAAGGGAATGCTGGCATGTGGGGTGGGTGCATTCATTACAGCCCATTCCTGGCAGGAAAAGAGTAAAACCATACCACAAGGAACCCATTGCACTACTCACACTACACAGTTTGGAGGAAGTGAGACACAGAAAAACTTAGTATACTGTATGTTTTCAAAATCACTAAAGAATGAAACTGCTCCCAAAATGGCAACTTGCCTCTTCACACATTCAAAATAATACCTTTTTCGAAAATTTCTCCAGGCTTTCAGAGTTGCCAGATACTGCCACCGTACAATACAGGCAGTTTAGACACGAGTGATGAAATCAGTGAAAACTAATTACATTTTCCATTAAACACATGGCTCCTAGCTAACAGCCACTTTATATTTGAACAACTCACTGTTAGTCCAAGACATTTTTAATTAAAAAATGATAATAAAAAAATTGCCGAAAAGCTCCTGTTACTCAGAGCTTCAATGCACTACTTTAAGTAACTTTTCATCTCACAGCTACCGAAATAACTGCAACTTTTACCTCTTCTTATATCCTTCAACAGCTTTTGACACACCATTTATCTCAGTATCATAACTTTCTTGAGACCTGGTCTTCATCTAAAGTCCTACCCAAGCCTACTCCAATTTCAAGGTGTCAGAATCTCAGTGTCTTTCACTGCATGCTGAGTGTTCTGAAGGTCACCTACAGTGCATGTAGGTAAATTAATTTCTTACTTCTTTTATAAAGAAAAAATTGTAAAAAATTAATTAACTGGTAAATTTTGGTGAGTTTGATGTGAATTTTAGGTATCTAGAATCTAATTTGAACAGCACTTCCCTACGAAGCAACACTGGTTTTAGAATTCCTAAAAAGCGAATTGCAGAGACTGTACTTAATTTATTTAAAGTGAGGGTGATATCTGCATGTTTACAGAATTCCTACCTTTTTTCATGTCCCTGAAAGGAGGATGGTTGTAACAATATGGACACAGTGGATAGCTCTTTCCTCTGGATCCAGATGACCACAGCACCAGCTCAAAGTCATCTAGGGGACAACGCAGCTCTTTATAGAGTTTAATGGTACCGTTCTGTGGGAGACTGTAGGTGTCATCACAGTGGGAGCAGTGCAGGCGACTCGGCTTGGCCTGGAAATAGAACACAAGTCTCCTGAACAACTGCAGAGTCAATAGTGTTTACAACTTGCAGTGCATCCAGCTGGAGCTGCTTTCCAACTTGTTTCCCATGGAAAAACTCCATTAGGTATTTTGTTTCAGAAATGCACTTTGAGAACAACATTTTAACCCAAATTCAGTAATAGAAAAGGAGTTTCTACTCAATGCCCCCCCTGCCAGCAAGTGAAATTCAAAGTATGAAGTAAATTTACCTGAATATACTTCATGAAACGATGGCATTTACCACAGCGGGAAAGGGGTTTTCCCGTGGCAGCCAAGGGCGAAAAAGAAACTTCCATCAGTTCATCCATACCTGCAAAAGAAATAATCACATTTATGTTAGAATTCTAGCTCTTAAGAGGAAACCTGAACAAAATCATCTACAAGACCTGTCAAGAAGTCAGAATTATTTTATTCACAATGCCCTTCCTTGTTTATGAAGACATTTTAAACACACAGTGTTTTGCACTGAGCATGCACAAACACTAGGTTCAGTTAGTCTCAAGTTTTCAAAAACTCACCACTACACAGAAGCGAAATAAATTTGCATTAGAGTTTTGGAGACAGGATTCAGTCCATTTCCCTTTGGAGGGCAACTTACTTTGAAACTTCCAGTCCTGGTATGACTTTTCAGAAAGCCTAAAACTCTGAAAGGAACCTAATACATATTTTCTACGCAACAATTAAATAATTGTAGGGAACTCTGCATGTAAACATTTTTACCTGCAATAGAATCCACAAAATAGTGAAATTTCCTTTTGAAAATGTCAAGGGTGTGCTCCAGGACCTGATGATAATTTGCTTTACCCAGAGCTATTAAGTTGAGTTGCTTCTCTACAGCACTGCGGATCGTAGGGAGAACCAATTCTGCATCTAACAGAAAACCAGAGACAGCAGCAATGCAAGGTCAAAAATGGAGGTAGGAAACTGTCATCAAAATAAAGACAAAAGTTTTAATTATTATAGTCTTCGGTTAATAATACTTTCCTGGAGACATCATTTTGAGACAGAAATGCTACTTACACAATGACGACAGCCCTTGAGATAGTGAAAGGAAAAGAAGGCAAGAGGATGGAAAGGGAAGAGCATTTAACTGACCTATTTTGTAATAACCGTGAACCAGAACAATGCCAAGGTTTGTAGGCTTTAGTCTCCGACCACTCTCCACTGTGACATAGTTTCGCTGGCAAATGTTGTTAATGTGGACTGGAATACTGGCATCAGTTCCTGGCACACAAAAGAAAACAACAGATCCATCTTGAACAAAACAGAGTTGTCATCAAATTACTCACTTCTGACTTCTCCAGTTTAATATCAAATTGTAGGGCTCCTAAGACAGCTTACAATTCAGATACTTTCTTACTGTTACCCAACTTCCAGTGCGTAGCTACTCTCTCTCCAGTAACTCTGATGTTCCTTTGCAGTTCTTAGAAGTCTGAAACATATGTCTTAACCTTAATCCTTTCATTTCTTCCAAGGAATTACCATTGGGAAGACACTTATTCTCACGATCATTTATTCTGGAAAAACATGTTGGAGTAAGAGGCTATGTTTGCTCTAACTGGACAAACTTTATAAAAATACCTCAAAGGAAACAAGCCAGATTGATGAAAAGTAGCATTGTGGCAAATTGTATAATAAGATACAGAAGGATTACTGAAGTCAGCAAAGCTGAAGCAAGCTATAAAGACAAGAAATCATTCCTAAGAATGGGGAGGTGCTTCCTTCCAAACACCAGCTCTTTCTGACAGAGAAGTGACAAGGATTTGTTATGAAAGGATACTGCTTTGGCCAGAAACTCCTGAAAATAAGGATAAGAAAGAGAAAGGAGTGTGGGGGAAGAAACAATCTATCATCTGTTGAGAGAAGCTACAGGCAGCTGTGGTTTGAAGGGGAAGAGATTATCACTGCACCTACCCAAATGCATGCTGAGGGGTCATTACTGACAGAGAGGGTGCAGAAGGGCGATTCAGACTCTTTGCACTCTTGGTGGATGTATTACAGGATATATAAGTCTAACAAGTTCCTACCAATGCCATGCTTTTCCATCAGAGTGATCAGTTCTGCTTCTGTCAGGTAATCAGGGGGACTGGTTTGCTTTTCCAGCAACTTTATTTCACCAATTGGAAAAAGATCTCCTTTCTCACAGTGGGGAAGGCTCTCTTCCAACGGGATGCTGTGCCATGGCATAATTTCTGTGAACCCTGGGGGGAAAGAAAGGAACAAACAAAAGCAATGAGAGCTTATCTCCACAGCTTTCAGAAGGTCAAGGTATATGTTTCTAGTTTTAACATGGGCTGCATTTTACAGATCAAAGTTAAGACATGTCTGCCATATCAGGCAGAAAATACATGAGGCCAGTATCGCTCACTACATCACATAACATATAACTTTTGCATGTCTTGAAGCAGTCTGATGCCTGAAAAAAGCAAACACTTTCTACGAACAAAAGCACAGTGCCAGAATGATGGACAGAGTTTCTTAAAAAGAAAACACAAACAGGAAGTCATAATAATGCAATAAGTACTATTAGGCCAGTTTACCATAAAAATCTCAGTACTAGTGCTACATTCTTTTTACAGAGGCCCAAGAAAAAAAATCTGCTTTTGTCTAATTTATCTGCCACAAGGCATTTACTGTCTGCAAAAAGACTGGTCTTCACACTGGTAAATCTTGGCATTAAATCTTTAAGACTACTACATAAAAAATAAGACTCTTCCTATCATAATTGCAGTACGGAAACGAAAACAAGATTTTGTCTCTAGTTTTGAAAGATCAAAAAATGTCTTCAAAATTGCACTTGTTCCCAATGCTTCGCTCTTCTATACTTTCAATGTATTAATGAAAAAAAAATTACAACTGTAGTCAACTACTTACTCCTGATTAGTTTTACCTGGTGAAGTTACCACCTTTCCAACACAGGTGAATCGTTCAGGGCCAATACTGAAGGAAATGGTGGTTTGCAGGTACTTGCAGTCAGCGCTGACAGTGGCAATGAAGTGCCGAGTTATGTACTCATAGAGTCGCCACCCGTCTCCACCTGGGGATTAACAACACCTCAGCCGTGGAACTCCAGTCCTGCAGATTTCTATAAAAGCTACTCTAAAAAGTACCAGTTTCCCACAGGTATCACAGGAAAAACCAGTACCTAAAAGAAAGTAACATTCAAAAGTCTGTCCAGTTCCCCTTTAAAATTTCATGCCTATGTCACAGACAGGAGCTGCAGATGCACTTGCAGAAGAACTGCCAATTTAGCCAGCCCTCTCCCAGTTTTGCGATGTGTTTGAATGAGGGGGCAAAGTAGGAAAAACTTTTCTATTTTTGCTAAAATAAAGACATATGAACAAAACCGAAAATATCTACTGCTTAGTGCCCCTGGAGACCACATTCTAATCTAAATCATAAAATGTGATCCTGGTGGCAACTGACACTCCGGGCAACTTAAAGAGATCATTCTAAAATAATACTTATTAACACTAATGCACATTAATTTGCAAAACAAAGTTTCATTATTCACAATCTCTGTATAGGAATGGAATATTTGAAAGGTTACACTGCTGTGAACAGCTCCCAGTTCTTAGTCCTGTGCTTTGCATGTTTTGTCTTGCTGTGTATAAAGAAAAATGGTCATTCAGGAGCCCATACAATTACTCAAAATTTTAAAGCATCTATTTTTTAACAGAGATAATTTCACCATAGGTATCTGTTTTCTACAATAATCGTAGCTATTCTGAATAAACAATACAATTCATTCACTACACTCCCTTAGAACCTTAAAATCCTCTTTTGAGGGAGCACAGTGTACAAAAAGTCAAATACTATATTTTAATATAAAACCTACAAACCATATAGACTAAATTAAAATGCGGTTGAAGTTTGGCTTACAAGCACAAAAATATAGTAATATTTCAGTACTTGGAAGCTACTACTCTGGGGCAAATTTCTCCTAGAAAAGTAGGCATTAATTGTTTTTTTCTTAGCAATACTATAGTCCTGAGGATCAATTACTAAAGAGCAGAGCAGCTCTGAACTTCACTGTCACCAGAAGTTTAGCTTAGGATCAAGTTTGCTCTCTTCATTTCCTGCCATTCAAAGAATTTTATTTTCTGTTGAAACTCAGTGATTTTCAAACTGGCACCTACACCTCAAGGAACTAATTTCTTCACACAGTGTCCCAACACTACTGAATTTGCCTGTACCTAATTCTGCTTCTGTTGCAGCTCTCATTGGGGTGATGGGAGGATGGTCTCCTGCATCATGGCCTTTTCTTGGACGATTAATGCCTTCTGATAGCAATGCATTTACCTGGGTGAAGAAAGAAATTGCTTACTCTGATCCAATCCTTAACAAGATCTATAAACAAAAGCAACTAGAGATATTTATAATTTCCAAAGGCCTAGAGGTGTTAATACACCAAATAAGATCTATTCTAAACACACACTAGCAAATTATGCTAGTACAAGTTTTGCTTCATGTACTCACAGTTTCTGCCCAGTAAGGATTACTGGCTTGCTGTCTCAGACATCCTTTCAAGTCAAAGTTTTCTGGGTAATGAGTAGTTTCTGTTCGAGGGTAGCTAATATAACCCTGAGTATAAAGACGCTCTGCTATTTGCATGGCATGTTGTGGACCCATTCCTAAGACGGGATAGGACAAAACAAAAATCATCTACACATTCACTGTGATTATGGTTTGCTGCATCTGAAAATATACCTTATCCAAGCACTCAAATAAATCACAGTTTGTCCTTTCTGTATTCTGTCACCTTGATCTTCCTAAACATTTCACTTTTGACAAGCTTTCTAAACTTGATCCTTCTCCCATAATCATAGAATCAGCTGGGTTGGAAAGGAACTCTGAGATCATCAAGTCCAATCCTTGATCCAACACCGCCATGGTTACCAGACCATGGCACTAAGTGCCACATTCAGTCTCATCTTAAAAACCACCGGGGATGGAGAATCCACCACTTCCCTGGGCAGCCCATTCCAATGTCTGATTATTCTCTCTGTAAAGAATTTCTTCCTAATACCTAACCTAAACCTCCCCAGGCAGAGCTTAAGACCATGCCCTCTTGTATTACTGAGAGCTGCCTGGGAGAAGAGACCGACCCCCACCTGGCAACAACCTCCTTTCAGGGAGCTGTAGAGAGTGCTGAGGTCTCCCCTGAGCCTTCTCTTCTCCAGACTAAACAACCCCAGCTCCCTCAGCCTCTCCTCATAGGACTTGTGTACAGTCCCTTCACCAGCCTAATTGCTCTTCTCTGGACCTGCTTCAGCACCTTAATATCCTTCCTGAACTGAGAGGCCCAGAACTGATCTATAATAGGCATATAATGATCTGTAATGATCTAAATGATCTATTATAGGGAGAGGAAAGTATCAAACTATATTTGATATGTCCTTGATTATTTCATTTGTGAAGTCAAAATATTTTGCTTGAAAACAGTGTGAAAATCTAAAGTTTTGCACATACCTAAAGCAGCACTGGCCACTCGTAGCATTTCTACCGTGTTCAGAGCCAGTGGTCTCTGCTTCACCTTCTCTTTTTTACTCACAGATTCTACCTAGAAAACAGCATTTTCCCAGTAAAAGTTCTGAAGTTTCCTAACTGGTAAATGTATAATTTCAATCTTGCCTATAAACATGTATCCTACCTGCCATTGTCTACTCTTGTTGTATGTGCTTTGTTTTCTTAAGACAGAAGCCACCAATATATTTTTACATTAGAAAATCTGACTTGAGGTAATTTTACCAAGTTCCAAAATTAAAGTCCTAAAGATCCTTTGCGCTAGAGACTAACTAGATCAGGTCTACAACTGGGAATGCAGCAAGGCAGCTTATTGCTGTCTTCCCATTTACCTCAGCATACTACAAGGATTTAGTGCTCATGGCCCTAACTATAAGGATCCAGATTTTTAAAAGCTCCAAGCAGTCTTTGAACCTTGACGTCTATATGCTCTGAAATCCAAACACACTGTCAAGCAAATATTGAATAGAGCAGAGCTAGAAGTTAATTGGCTATAAAGACCATACACATGATTA
>NW_020955554.1:2137717-2138992 GCF_003031625.1 Empidonax traillii
GCATACTACAAGGATTTAGTGCTCATGGCCCTAACTATAAGGATCCAGATTTTTAAAAGCTCCAAGCAGTCTTTGAACCTTGACGTCTATATGCTCTGAAATCCAAACACACTGTCAAGCAAATATTGAATAGAGCAGAGCTAGAAGTTAATTGGCTATAAAGACCATACACATGATTAAAAATTTAACTGCAGGAATATTGCCCTATACATAATTAAACTCTGATTTGTACAATGTCTCATGGGAAATAAGACACCTGCTTGGAGATATCTGAACAGTATTTCCTAGCAGGTTTAGTAATGAAGAGTTCCTATCAGGGGTGAAGATAATTTCTAAAGTCAGTATTAAGAAGAGGCTTCTGCTGAGATGACCACACCAGCACATGAACTACAATAAAAAATCTCTTGCTTTTTGTTCTCATTTACACAAACCTGAATGAAGTAGAAAACAATATACATATATTCTGCACTCTGTAACAAAAACTAACAAAAACCCCCAACATGCAGCAAATGAAATATTAATAGTTGCTTTATGTGAAATATGGGTCTACTGACACTTAGTAAATATTCTTACCCTTGCTTCTTTTGACATCTTTGTTATATTCAGGAACATTTGAGCAACCTCACGATCAAACACTCTCACTCTATCCCAATCTAAAGTGAGAGAACTTTCGTTTTCAGGGTTCACCTATTGGACAAAATAAAAAAAAAAAAAATTCATTCCCACCAACTCTACTACTGGAAGTGTGAGAATGCATGTCCCAGGTTGGACTTGGCTCCCAGCCAAGTCCCTGGACCCCGGGGACAAAGCCTTCCCCCTCCCTTTCACTTTCTCCCAACCGACCGGAAAAAAAAAAACCCAAAAGAACCCAAACCGTATGAATTTTTAAATTTATATATATATATATATAAAGAAAACTATATACACACTACAAAAGGGAACTCCCCAAAAGGGAAAGGGAAGGAAAAGGGAAAAGGGAAAAAAGGACAAAAAGGGATAAAAAGTTAAATACTCCCCTCAAGAGGAAGCGAGCCACCCCACACAGCTACCACAGCACTGTCCGCCTCTCAAGGCCAACCAGACGCACCAGGCCTCACTCCCTCACCCGGGCAGAGCGACAGCAGAGCTACCTCCACCTTGGGTCCGCCGGAAGAAAGAGAGCGAGAGCTTCCTCTCTCTCCTTATTTATACTCTTGCTTACGTAAAATTGTATGGAATACTGGGAACACGACCTTGGTTCCTTGGTTACAACCTGATCACCAAGGAAGGCCTAGA
>NW_020955554.1:2139120-2146423 GCF_003031625.1 Empidonax traillii
CCAACAATAATCCAGCAAGCAAATCCTAGGACATATAAGACTTGTTAGGACAAATTTAGGACAAACTCACACTAGGACAAGTGATTCAAACACATAGTTCTGCTTCTTTTTACAGGGGTTTTTGAGAAAGGTAGAGAACTTGGATTTCTGGGGGCCGGGGAGTGACTGTAACTATTCCTGCAATGAACTAAAATACTGTCCTTGTTTAGAGGGAACAGTAAAGGTTGAAGTGGGTAGAATTCAAAGCTTACCATTTTGATTTAGCAAAATCAATAATTTGTTTAAAACTGTAACTAGGTCATGTTTTAAGTCCCATATACAAAAATTAATATGAAGCAACCAATACAAGAGAATACAAAATTCTCTGAAAACAGGTACCAAGTATTTCCTAGCATGACACAAGACACATCAAAGAAATGACAGTAGACACCCGATTCTATCTTTTTTTTTTTTTTTTACCTTTAAAATCTAAAAATGGCAACTTTTTACCATGCATCCCTTATTTGTTTAAAAAATCCCTGTGATCATAAGCTGTAAAACCCTGTTGGTTTGCTCTCAGAGCTTGGACAGCAGCGAGGCTGTAAAACTGCCCTAAGCTGCCAAAGTATTCCGAGGATTCAATCACCAGTTAACACAATGAGCATTTTATTTGCTTTAAAATTCTAACACTCCGCAATGCCAATGTTTGTTCGCAGTCTAATTAATTCCTGAATTCAAATTAACAACAGTTAGTCCAAGGACCCCAGGGAACAAAAGCAAACCATTTTAAGTAGTCTTTTTGGCTGAATCTAAGTTTAGATGATCAGCACTGAAGAATTCTTATAAGCAGCAGACAATAGCCACTTTAATACAAAACTGACATACTGGAATCTGTTCTTCAGAGTGGTGACACACGTGAACAGAATGAGAGTATATGATTAACTATAGGCATCGTGAATTCCTGTCCGCAGCTACAAATTTATGAATGAATGAAATGAAAATACATTTTTTTGATAAAAATATATAAACAAGTACTGTAAAACTTACTTTAGCTTGCAACACCCAGTAAGTCTCAGGTTTAAATGACTGGATTTTGTCATGCCTTTCAACACAGAATCCGAGTGTTGGAGTCTGACATGGCCCAAAGGAGATGAGGGAACTGTCTAAATTCCCATATTTCCCCTGAAAATATTTAGTCTGAAACCTAAGAGAGGGGAGAAAAAAAAAACAAAACAAACTAGGAATAAGTACATTAATATCCTCATTTCCACAAAAAATTTTTCATTAACATACACACACAAATATGAGTAATCTCTAAAAGCATTCAGGCACTAGGAAAAAAGCATTCTGAGAAACACTATCTCTTACAGCTAATTTAGTCCCAATCACTTTGCCTCACTGAATCCTGTTTATTCCCAAAGACATGTGAGAGAACGTTATAGCATAAAATCATACCACATTGGCCAACAGTAGTTTACCTAGTTCAGGTAAGTCCATACACAACTTTTCATTTTTTTTTAATTTGTCTGTGCATAAAATTGTTCGGTTTGGTGCTGAACAGCATCAGCCCCTAGAGTTCTGAGACATATTCTGTGGTGTCCTGGGTTAGGCTGGGGTAGAGTTAATCTTCGTCACAGAGGCTGGTACAGGGCTGTGCTTTGGATTTGTGCTGAGAACAGTGTTGATAATTCAGGGATGTTTTCACTGTTGCTGAGCAGGGCTCACACCGAGTCAAGGCCTTTCCTACCTCTCACTCCATCAAACCAGTGAGCAGACTGGGGGTGCAAAACAAATTGGGAGAGGACACAGCCAGGACATCTGATCCCAACTGACCAAAGGGATATTCCAGACCATATGACACCACGCTCAGCATATAAAGCTGGGCAAAGAAGGAGGAAGGGGGGGAATGTTAACAATGATGGAGTTTGTCTTCCCAAGTCTCCATTGCGGGTGTCCTGGGGATGGCTGAACATCTGCCTGCCCATGGGTAGTGGTGAATTAATGCCTTATTTTGCTTTGCTTGTGTGTGCAGCTTTTGTCTTACCTATTAAACTACTTCTACTCTCTGCTCATGAGTTTTCTCACTTCTACCTATCTGATTTTCTCCCACCGCCCCACTGGGGTGGAAGCAGTGAGTGGCTGCGTGGGGCTTGGCTGCCAGATGGGGTTAACCCATGAGTGGACAGAACCATTCCTGAGCCTTCCATAAAACCATCTGCGGTCTGTGCTGTCACCTTGTGAATGCACAGCCAATCCTCAGATCCAGCTCCTGGCGGGCATCCACAGACAGAGCCTCGTTGCGATTGGGTTCTCCCAAGTGATTCATGGCATTGCAGATGTCTGTGTCAGTGATGGAGCTGAATTTAGCTCTGTAAATCGACCTTTCTGTGCCACGAGGTTTGTTCATGACAGGAAGAACAGCATCAAGAACCTAATGAAAGTATTTGAAAGATAAAGGCTTCAGTCAGGTTTTCTCTCTAAATAAATAAAAAACCCAACACTCTCCACAAAATATTTGCTTATATGACACTAAATTCAGCAAGATAAGCCAGAGCAGTATTTTCCATCCACTCGAAAGTCCATTAAGAACTAGCAAAACTGAAGGATTTACCATTCAGCAACCGCTGGAAGCAAATCACTATTGTTGGTCAAGTACAAAGACATTCACCAGTGCAGCTGCAATACTTTATGGTGAACATGTACCACTTTCTCTCTGGGTTTATTCTATGTATTGCTAGGGCCAAGTGATGATAAAGTGGTATGTAAAGAACTTAAAACAATTACTTGATAAAATGTGCTTCTTTAAACAAAAGAAAAAAGCCCAAACAAATACTCTTCATGTAGACTTCTGAAAATAGCATGATTTTTTAAAAAAATCTTAAGAAAGTTTTAGTTCTATGTTTTTATGTGCAGAGACCAAATTCTTGCAGAAGGCCTACGTTTAAAAGCAGTCTCGGTGTTCTAAAGCATCTCATTGCTTAATAAACAACAGATAACAGAGATGAAGTTTTACAAGGATAGAAAAATAACTACTCAAGCTGTGTAATACAGACCAACTCTGAAAGCACTGAAATGTTTTACCATTTAGGAGACCTGATTGTTATCTCAGATGAGCAATATCTCTGAAATTGATTTTTACTCTTTAACTGACATCTTACAGAGCTCAAAGCACATGAGTTTTTCCACCAAGGCCCTCCACACCTTTAAAACCTTATGGAACTTTAGTTTGAATTTTACTGTATACTCATAAACCAATGCATTTGATAGTATTGTCACAGACAAATATATTACAGTATTATATGTCTTTTTAAAAGAGAAATCTTACTTCAAAACAGATGTTTTCTCCTTCTTTATCACAATCCAACCACAAGACAATACAATCACAGCCTCTTCCCTCCACCTGTGAGGAAAACTAGCAGAGTTCTTCAGCAACAAAAACAGCCCACCTCCCCTTTCTGTTTTTAAGTACTGGAGATTATTTACTCAGTGCTAAAAGGATTGGAAGAATAAACCAGAAGTGACAAGAAGTTTCCAGGTACCTAAACAGTGGTTGAAGAGAGGAGCAAGCTGTGGTCCATGGGGCCAGAAAACTGCATATAAGATGCTTTTCTGAAAATAATCAGCATAGTTCCATAGCAGTGGAAGTCTCCTGAAACAGCTCCAGCCTGCATGCGCAACCTCAGGCATAGCCCCTTCCCTCTCTGGGCCTTGATTTCCAAAGATTAAAAATAAAAGCCAAAAAACTCTAACACACAAACAAACCCAAGAAACACTTTTCTAGTTCATAAAGACACTACTAAGTCTAAATTTGTCTGACATAATTTTTTCACCACATACGCTTGCCCTTCAGACAGCATATTATTTTGTAAAAGCAACCAAAATCCTGCTTTCCTCTCAGCAGGACATGTGAAGCATGAACAATAACCAACACGCTTATTTTAAAGAAGGCATTTATAAGCTCTGCCTTGCACTTGCTGTTAGAAACTAAGCATTCATCTAATGCTCCAGTTCTGAGAAGCAGGATATCAACAGTCCAACAACTCAGAAGGCAACGAAAAAAGTGAATTTAACAAGGCAAGGATTTCAGACAGCATAAGAACCAGCAAAAAAAAAAAAAAAAAAAGATGTAATTGTGACAAAAAGCTGCTCCTTGCAGGGAAGAAAGTCCTACTTTAGGAGCACAGAAAAAGATATATCTGAAATACTACTCAGAAGAAAGAATACCTGCAAAAACTTCACCATGGTCAGTTTGGGATTAGCTTCTTTTTTTTCTGTGGGAGCTTTGCTAAAAAGTTCTGCTGGATCCACTTTGTCCCAGCTGTTATATTTTCCTGTAAAGCAAAAGTATAAAGCTCTAAAGACATATAAAAAAAAAACCCCCAAACCAAACAACAAACAACTTTATTTTGCAAAATAATTGACTTTCAAAATTTGTATGGAAAATTTTCTACTGTAACAAATCTTGCTTTACTGCATAACAAGGGACCCCGTAGCTTTTTCTGTGAGTTGCATCTGTCATTTAGAAACATGAAATGTGAAGGGAAAAAAATACTGTTCACCTTTCAGAAATCTTATCAAGGGCTATTAAAACACCTTCTCTTGTACAATCAGTTGATCAGGCCAAGGGGAATGGCTATGTTTCCTTGTTTATATATACATACACATATACATCATTTATATATACATATAACATGACTGCTGCAGTCTGTTTTACTGTTCATTACATGGCCAGTTATGTCTCAGCCCTAAAGTGCCCTGTGCCCTCTGCTCATATCAATGCATTTGTTCATTTTCATTTCTCTCAAGTAATGTCAACAATATTGCTCAGCAATTACACAAAACTAAACCTCTTTAAAGCACTGTGTAAGTAAAGTTCTGAGGTAAGTATAATTAGAAGAACTACAACAGTCACACGACTAGTCCAACGTTTCAGAGCAGGCTGGTGACAGGATTCTTCATGCATAATCTTTACCGGATCTCTGTTTTGCAGTAATACACTATAATGCTTAAGAAAACATCCTTTTGGGGTCTGTATTCTTTACTCATCTTCCATTCTAAGTACTAAAACATTTTTCCAGATAGGTAAATTAAGCCTTATCTTCCCTCATTTTCCAGGGATGTAATTCAGGTACAGAAAAGACAAGTGCCATGACTGAGGTCATGCAAAAAGTCAGCAAGAGAACTAGAATCAAAAATCTAGAACTGCTGACCATAAGCAATCTTTTTGTTCTCCTTTTCCTGCTACTTCTCGCCCAAAAATCTTTTCTGATTTATTTCCACAATCAGTATTTTCCTATTAGGAATCCTTGACAGCTCTACAAAGTATTAGAAGTCAAAATATCTTATGAGCAAATACCTATGAAATCCAAAGTCATGACGTGACCACATACAGATGTCATCTTGAAATGGGCACTCTGTCCAATAAAGGATCCTGTGTATTCATGCACAGAGCAGGCACCATTCAGGCCTTTGCGAGAAGACATGTTACCTGTGAAAATGAGACCATAAATACCAATGAGATTAAATTAAGTAGCTGTTGAAATAAATTATTTTGTGTGAAATTACATTCCTCTTTTCTTAGATCATTGTTCCTTAGATCCTACTTATGGATCAAGTTTTTATTTAAGTTAACTACCGCTTTACGCCTCTTTTAAGTATATTTCGTTTTCAAGTTAAACTATACACTATCTCCTCCATCCTTCCCTCCCACCAGGAAACCTTACAAAAATACAGAAGTTTCCTACACTGTATAGTTATAATCAACTGATTTTATTTTCACGGGGTTTACAAGCCTTTTACTGTTGCTTCAAAAATCTCAGAACAGTAACTTGCTACTCGATTGGCACTTTCCAGAAACCATATGCGCTAACATACACTACAGTTACATACTGAAACCACATTCCTTTATTCTTGAACAGGCATCAGCCTATAAAAATAAACAGAATATGACGGGAAACCCAGCTTTTTTATGAACTGCAACGTGACCCAGGTGGCATCTGCCCCGAGACAACCAAGTCGCTGAGCAGGGTAATTCTCAACCTCGCTGCAAGGACAGCAAACCTGGGAAGCCCCGCAGACGCCTGCCGGCGGCTCCCACACCTGTCCCGGCGGGGCTGTGCCTCCGGAGCGCTCCCGCTGGCACAGCAACAGGCGTAGCCGCACCCGTCCTACCTCTCGAGAGGATCTTGGCGATGGACTGCGCCAGGGACGGCTTCTCCGCCACCATCAGCACGGTCTTCATCTTGGGCTGGGTGAGCCGCGGGGCCGGGCCGGGGGCGCGGGGGCGCGGCAGCTCCCGAGCCCGGGGGGACAGAGCATCGGCGCGGGCACTGCGGCGGGTGGGCACCCACAGACCCGCACTCGCGGGACCGGACCCTCTCCCACCTGAGCTCTGAGAACAGAGCGCGGCCGAGGAGCCGCCGCCCGCCCCGCCGCGCTCCGCTCCGGGCCCGGCCCAGCCCGCGCTTCAGCGGGCGGCCATGGCCGCTTCACTGCCGGGTCACGGAGCCGGAAGGCGCGGGCGGGCGGGACCGCGGCGGAGCGGGCGGGAACGCACAGACAGACACGGAGACACGTGTGGGGACAGACACACGGACACACACAGACAGACAGACACACACGGAGACACGTGTGGGGACAGACACACGGACACATACAGACAGACAGACACACACGGAGACACACAGACAGACATACACACACGGAAACACACAGACAGACATCATCATCATCATGGCTAGGCTTCACGAACGAAGATTTGAGAGGGGCTCTACCCACGCTTGCTCCAAGTGTGCTGATGGCTAAAAAGACCAATGCGAGATAGACAAGTCCGGTTGCAGAACGTACAGCACAAAGACTCCCCAGGTGATATCGACAAGACACGATTCTTTCTGCGTTGTCTTTTCTCCTCCAGAGTGATCCTGCGTGTGTTCTCAAAAGCAGCAGCAGCGTTACAGATGGTGTGTCTCCAGGCCTCCCGACTGGAGGCCAGGGTAGACCAATGGTGGTGGTCAATATTGCCAAGGCTGAGGGATTGTTTCAGGCAGTCCTTGTATCTCCTCTTCGGGCCTCCTCTCTTGCGGCAGCCAGTGGCACGTTCCCCATAAAGCACGATCTTAGGGAGGCGATGGTCCTGCATCCTGGAGACGTGCCCTGCCCAGCACAGCTGTGTTCTCAGCAGCATGGCCTCAATGCTCGTGACTGCTGCCTGTTCAAGGACAGACGTGTTGGACACATAGTCAGTCCAGTGGATGTTGAGGATTGTACGGAGGCAGCGCTGATGGAAGCGTTCTAAGAGACGCAAGTGGTGCCGGTAAATGACCCA
>NW_020955555.1:0-24682 GCF_003031625.1 Empidonax traillii
TTTTTTTTTTTGCTGTCTCATGGCTTCCTTTCAGAGAGAGTTTTTCAGCTCTGCTTGCCAACTTTCCCTGGCCTGCTCTGGGTCCTACCATTAGGTTGGGTTTTTTCTCTCAAGAAATCATTTATTCCTTCCTCAGAGCTCCGTCTGGGTTTCTTGCTCCTCCATGACTTCTTTTTCAACAAAAGTGTCGTCCCCTTGCTTCTGCCCAAGAAATTACCAAAGTCCTTATTTCCCTCTCCTGACATTATGGGAGAAAACCCGTTCTCCTGACTCGCTGTTCAGAACCCAGGCATTAAGATGAGTGACTCTCCATGGTCATTATACTGCAGTACGTGACAGAGCTGGTGAGAAAATGATGGATTCACTATCTGCAGCAATCCAAGATGCTCCCATTTTTCATAACAGCAACTTCATAACTTCAACCAGAATTCATAAATTGTACTTAAGATCCCTGTATCAAGACAGGCCACGAAAGTCCTCAAGGAATTGTCACATCTCTAAGGCATTAAATCCATCTCTCATTCACCAGGTAGCTGTGTGGGTACTAACACGGAAAACCTACGGCAGCTTTGCAGAATCAAAGAAGAATAACGAGCGTTTTTGGACTCCACGTGAATGTTTGCCAATATACCTTTGAATGTGAGTTTAATATCACAGCTAATTTTGTACCAAGGCAGATGTACGTGTTCAGTGGCTCTTCATACTAAAATAAAATATTTCCCTGGTGAAAACATTTATTTTTCAATGAATTCAAACAGATAAATAACAGGGACACATCAGTTCAGGATATAACCTCTCCCTTGTGTGTTCCAGGGAACACAACTTTTATTTGATCCTAACCTTTGAGGGCTGAAAACATTCTCTTAGCACTTAAATAGCAGCATCATCTATTAGCTTTTCAGCCCAGAAAAAGCTTTCACAGGGAATTGTAAATCACTGCTCCCTACAAGCCATGTGCTATAGGAACTTTAGTCTGAAAACTCCTGACAAATTGCTTGCTTCTTAGATATTCATTGCATAGATCTAGATCAGATGCAGAAATTCACATCTTTTTTCCACATGCCAACCTTCTATATTTTAAATTCATCATGAGGAAAAAAGAATAGCAAAAGGAGATTAGAAAGTGTCTTTTTCTGAATGTGCTAGTTTATAGATGTGATTTTCTGCTCTATACTTTCTCTGGAAGATATTAGCAGTGTAAACACTTGTATTTAAGCCTCTCTCTAGTCAAAGGCTTTATCTTTACTTTAGAAGTCTTATGTGTGCATTAATAATAAAGCTGCAGATGTAAATAAGGGTATGTAAATTTAAAAAAAAAGTACATGTAAATAATAATAAAGATTTTATTTGCGACAGCCAAATATGCTACTGAAATTTAATTGGATGTAATAAATATTCATCAAAACATTTAAATCAAGAGGAAAGGAGGTGTAAAATATGCATGAGGATTTTGTAATAAATGTGTACACATTCCAACAAGGTAGATACGGGTGGAGCTGAAGGCAGAAGGCGTGTACAGATGTACAGGTGACACTGCCCAGCAGAGCTCAGCCTCCATCCCCTCATCCCAAGGGCTGCAAGGCCCAGTATCCACAGCCAAGATTAAACACTTGACAGCCACACAGAGGACCTTTTGCAGCCTGCCAACATCCCCCCCCACCCCCAATCCCTGCACACACCCTTCGGGGAAGGGCGAAACACAACTCGCCTCCCCCCGTGGCTCCTCACGCCCACGATAAGCAGAGGTGAGAAGGGTCAGGCTGTCCCCTGGGAGATGAAATAATTTGCTCTAAGTACGTTACTCATTACAGCAAATCAAAGCTACAGATGCAAAGAGCTTCAAAAAGCATTCCAGGGTCAGCTCTCACAACTGACCGAAGTTCAACACTTCTTGCTCTGCTTCTCCTTTCCTCCCTTTATGTACGTACATCTCCATGTGTTGGTGTACTTCAGTCATCAGTCTCTGCAGGATTTTCATGCTCTGTGTGTATCCCTTTGTCTGTTCTTTTGGACATGGTCCTTTGCAGACAGACTAGTTAAATAGGCATTTCTCTCAATACATCACTACACTTAACACAAGTAACAAGCCGAAGTGAGGGACAATAAAGCAGATATTTGGAGGGGGAATAGACTGAAATTAAAATTCAGTCACAGGAAAATCAAGCTAAGCTTAGCAAACATGCAAGGGTAGGGTATTAGAGAAAACATTTTTTCTTTCAGCTGTTCACATAAACACTCCTATGTGCCACTATAGATTTCCAACAAACAAAATCTTCCTTTTACAGCAGTTTAAGGTAGAATGATAATACTCCCATCATTTTATCCCTACACAAGCCCATTCCTCAGATAGTGTAAAGCTCTGTAGCATAACTTGCTTCAGTGAAGTGACACTAATTCATCCCCTCTCCCCCTGAATCCTTTCTCCTTTGTACTGAAGTTCAGTTTCACTCTATTTCAATATTCCAAAATAAAAAAAAGTTTCCACCACCCAGCCCACAGGATTATCTACTGTCCATGAACTATCATTTTGGTGACAATCACAACACAGGCTTTGGAAGCAGGAAATACTTCCCACAAGCTGACCAGGAGACTGCTGCCTGACTTTCACTCCCGATGCTACTCACTAGCCACGCACAATAAATGTGAGGCTGGCCCTGTTCTCCAGCTGTTTCTTCATTTTCTCCAGCAGTGTCAGGTTCCTGCTTGCTGTTCTCAACTCCTTTTAAGTTACCTCCCCAGATTAAGTCCTGAGCTACTTAAATTAATATCCTCCCTAATAATCCCCAAAGCTACACCACTAGCAAGCTGCATGTTTCTCATATGTTAACTTTTAACATTCCAACGCAAGCCTTGCCACTGAGCTGAGTGTCACCTTTACACAGGGACTAAATTTAGTTCTTGTTCTGTGTTCTTGCCAGTGTCACTGTAGTTTATGGTTGTTTTGTTCTAGAAATCCACATGTACCGGCTTATAAAAGCTGCACAAGTCAGAGCTTACTGACTGAGTGGATACATGGATGAAAAACTGAATTTTCCTGAAATAACAATTTTCCTAAAAGCCAAGAGCGCGGTTTTTGTGTTGGTGAGGAAAGACAGTTGTTTAATCTCAAAACCCAAGAAGAAAGATGATATGCTTGATTATGCAGAATTTTTTTTTAACATTTATCACCTACCATCATTTTGAATTCCTGGATGAGTCTTAGGCTAAAAAAACAAATGGACAAACCTGCAGTGTTGCTTTAGCATGTAAGAAACTTCAGGGAACGGGCCAAGATAGGACTGGTTTACAATTGCTCACTTCTTCCTGACACACATGAATGGGACAGAGTGGATTTCATTTCCAATTTGGGGAAGGGGCAGATACTCCCCACTAGCAGAGACCTGGTTCTTTCCTCCTGGGAAATGGCCATGCAGACGATGCTTATGACAGTCCCAGAAATTCTGTTCCCGGAAATGAGAAATTCAATCTGAAAATATCATCTGTTGCTCTATTCTTGGTCGGTTACATACTATATATTCCTCCTTGTTCTAATCATGCACCAAGTTATTAAAAATAGAAACTATACAGTGCTCTTGGAAGGTGCCAAATTCACAGACACCAAGAACATTTCAGTGGTAGAAAGGCAAGCATTTGCTGAAGGAGATTTTAAGAGCTCCAATCCTTTTAGAGATGGCAAGTACTTCTGCTACTGTCTGCACTGAGTTTGTCCACTTTCCCTGGAGAAGAAAAAGGAGCTTCACTGCATGTTCCCCATGGAGCTGACGTGCATGGCTCTGCATTCACTGCTCTTCATCCACACAGATGGAGAGCTTGGCAACCAGTTATCTTAAACTTTTCTGAAAGCAAATATAACCCTGCTTTATCTCTTGTCCTTCTAACATTGTCTGGAAGAGACATTGGTGTTTTGCTTTGTGGGTCCCTAAGGAGAGGGTAAAAGTATAAAAGGGAAAGAAAAAAAAAAACACAGAAAAACAGATAAATATCTGAAGGTTCCAACAAAACACATGGTTTAACTTAAGGAAAATTTAGACAGCAACCTCTTAGAAAAATATGTATTTAAGTTTTTTTCTATATGGAGTAGAGGAAAAAAAGTCAGACAAGAGGGAGATATCAAACAGGAGAGTTGAAAAATCTTGAAATTATCATGGTTCACTTCATCTCTGCACAGTGCTTCTGACACCAGCTTTGGGGAGCAAAGTCCAAGCCCTGTGAACTCAGCCTAAGATAAAACTCCCTACTCAGTGATCCCTAAGCATCCAAATGATAATAAACACACTGAAGAATCTTGTTGGAAAGAGCAAGAAGAAAGATGTTTTCAAGAACTGACCTGCTTTCCCTTCCATCCAGTTCTGGGTTTAGCAAAGGAGGGCTGAGTGACCCTGCCTGCCTCCCTCTCCAATGCTAAACAAAAGCCAGACAAGCAACTGCTCTTCTTTCCCTTCCCACAGCTCCATGTGAGCCCAACCTCTGGCTAACAGTCCATAACCACTCTGCCTTTCCCACTGGTGTGTGTTACCTCAAAGCCTCACAATTGAGAGACCAAGGGATGAAGCGCTGCATGATCTAGCCCTGCTTTTCTAAAAGTATCCTGTCATTAATTTCTTGTCTTTTCCTTTCTTGTTCATGCAAACAGGGATCAATGGATGTTCTTCCTACAGTGCACTTTCCTGGTAGTTTACTGGTTCAGAAACAAGCTCCAGTTCCATCCATCAGCAGTTTTATATGTTCTATACTAAATTGTTTCAGACTTCTAATGTAGTTTGATCCAAAACTCGGTAAAGCTGGTGGAAATTAGCTTCAGAGCACTTTGGATTTCATCTCATTAAAATTAATTTCCTGGCATCTTTGCTTTGATTTATCAGCCTTGGGAAAAGTCACAAATACACCTACACACATTTTTGAAAGAAACTTTAAGAAAGTATCCACATCCTCCCTAAAGACACTCAAAGCAGCACTTATATCTGAATAGGAATTCACAGCATATTCTGAATGGAATTTTCCAGTGTGAGACTTGAGCTCTGGAGACCTCTGGAGAGGCTTAATAACCCAACAGAAGAGTCTGGACCACGCAAAGGGACAAATATTCTGCAGAGCAATACAGCCAGACATGCTATAAGTTTCCTCTGTTTCCAGCTCTGCCCAACCAAGATGTCAAAAAAAGGTGAGAAACATCAGCAGATCCTGCTTAACAACACAGAGAAATGAGAGGCTCACCCCATGAAATCCACCACAGCCATACCCATGAAACAATCACCTATTACTACACCCTTCACCCACCAGCACAGTTGATTCCAGTAGACCTTGGGCAGATGGAAAAACAGGAACACACAACTTAATACTGACACACGTCAACAAAACCCCCCAACCAGCACCCAGACATCTAAACTGGGGCCTTAAACAGGATGACAGTTCTTTCCCTAGTCAAAGTTACCTTTAACACATAGGAAGTATAAAGAAAAGACATAAGTACAATTGGAAGAAACAATGTTATGGCACTTCAGGATTAATGCTGTGCCAGTGCCATCTGTCTGGTCTGACCGTGTCCACTGCATCACACTTGTGCGTGCCCTTTGAGATCCCCAAGTATTTTCTTAAAATTTGGACACAGCAGACAGAATGTGACAACGCAATAAATAACATTTTCCCCAACATCATAGGGAAAAAATCAGTATCAGGGAAGGTCAGAGTCTAAACCTTGGTAATCTGGATCTGCCCAATTACATCATCATAAGAACCAGATGCTTCCCTCTTGCGCTATTTCCCATCATGAGATTGTATGGTCTCCTTCTCTTCTGGTACTTTAATTTAGGATTGGTTGAGGATTCAGCTAAGTCTCTGCAAAACACCAAAACTTGCAATCTGCAGCGTTGCTAGCTGTGAGGTGGTGATATTTAACCAGATTAACACGTTCAAGTTGTGGCAAAGCCAAACTTCAGGTCGAAGCGACGCCTTCCCGGGTGGGCGGATTTTAGACGACCAAAACAACAACATGTTTGGGAACGTAAAACACCGATTCTGAAACCACCAGCGACCTGCCTGCCCTGCCGTGCCCCATGTACAGCACAGTTACAAACTTGCCAGTGGTTTCTTCTCCCTGGTTTGATAGCGACCTCATCAAGTGTGAATCATGAAACCGCACCAACTGCAACAAGGCTGTCCTTCCACTGACTTCTCGGAACATAAACAATAATAACGTAAACACGACTTACCAAAGACTTAAGCAAAGCACTTAAAGGAAATCTATATTTTTATATAAACCACGGATGTTTAGTGATGTGGCGTGATATTTCTGCTTAGCTCTGAATAGCTGGAAATTATCTCACTACTCAAAAAGTATATTCCTCGGATGCTGAGAATTAAAGCCAAAATGGATTTTTTATTTATTACGCATTTTTGTGTTTTCATGTTAAGCAGCACAGGCATGAACATTATAGGCTGGTAAGTGGTTCGGTTTTGATCAGTTCATAAAAGACAAAATGCTAGCAAGTCTCCCTGTGTAAAATGTGAAGTTCATTTCAAACAGCTTGAAGCTGGAAAAAAAGATAATCTAGAAGGGATCTTATTTGCAGTTTATTGACCTCTCTTGAGTATTCATTTGGCTGTTGTTGGATCCTAACCTTAACTGATACTGAATATCCTCAGATGGAACTGACTAGCAAGTCACGCAATCCTCATATTTCCATCAGCTGATTGGTAACCACAAATATTTGTAGTTTGTGTTATCTGAGCAATAATGAAAATCCAACATGGAAAAAATCAGACATGAAAATCAATGTTGAAACCACCTTAAAACCCTTAAGATGATAAAAGACAGAGTCAAGACTGGAACACTGTCCTTAAAGTACCCCAATTTTACTAGCTCAACCCAAAGATCTTCCAGGAGCAGCTTCTCTCACTTAGCACAGAACAGGACATGGCCAGATCTGCTCACACAGCACCACTGCTGCTGATTTATCTCCTATAGCCCCTCTCCACCTGGGCTTTTTCCAAGCTAATTCCCATGCTCTCAGCCCCCTCCAAGCAAGCTCAGCCCCATCTCTGCCGAGGACAAAGGGTCCTAACCCCAGCGCTTAATCTGAGCAGTACAAATACTGCTTTGACCATCAAAAATTCCAGTGAGTATCAGACTGAGACCTCAGCATCTGAACCCTCTGCACTGCATAAAGGGGTTACCTAAAAGGAAGCTTGGAGCACTTATGTTATGTTAGAGCAGATTTTGAGCAGGATTTTTGTCCTGTAACTGATAAAAAAGTGTACAGCATCACTCTTAAACAGGTGATATATCTCTGTGTCACTGAATGGGGCAGCCACTGACATACAGACGCCAGAGACACAGGTCACTTCTGAAGCAAAGTCTCAGGAAAAAGCAGTGGGTGCTCTTTTTGAAGCACTGGGTAAGTTTTGAGGAAAGAAAACAAGGAAATCAAGTCTAGTCAGGGAACATGCTAGGACAAATGGAATCACTAGCTGTTTTTATCAAAAACTATAATCAAGAAGTAAACAGAATTAGGATTCTCACCACCAGTTACAGAGGTAAGGGAGATAAAAATAAACTGGTTTGGAAAAGCCATGATTCCTTCCCACTCAGCACTCACTTCTAAAAATTTGCAAGAACAAAGATGGACTTTACTAGGGTCAGGAACAGCAATGAAAATGACAGCCAGCAAATGATCAAATACATCTGCCATATCAGACACAGTGTTGAAATAATAAACAAGGCTGAATTGTGCCAACCTGAGGATCTGAGGTGCTTTCACCCAGGTACTGTCACTGGTGTTTGCAACAGTACATGCTGAGATTCCATATAAGACTTCCACCTGTTTATTCCATCCTCCTTAATTAAATTGCTTAACAGTTTTGGAATCTGCGGGTTTAATCTAAGGAGAACCTAATTTAAAGACCACAGGGCTGATAAATGAAGAGTTGTAAAGAAATCATACGGAAAACTAAGCCTGTCAACAGGTCAAAATCCCACAAATCAAAGTTCTCTGGTATGAGGAAAGCATTTGCTGCGGTTCTTGCATCAATTCCACATCATCTGAGTCCTCACGTGGGAGTGCCCGGCACTGAGGCCATGACTCCTGCCAGCACGTTTAAGGGCTGCATTATTTACCTAAAAAGGCAAACCCAGGCAGAAAGACCCAGCAGCTCTTTTGCGTGGGATCTCACTGCCGTGACCTTGGGTGAGCCGTGTGCTATTCTCCCTCTGTCAGTGGGACACAATGATGCTTCACCCCTCTGACGAGCGCTTTGAGATCCCTAAACAAAGGACTCTGGATACTGAAATCCTGGGTGCACTCTGCTTGGCACGTTCCCTGAGCTTTTTGGCACGAAAGGTGCCAAAACCATATGGATAAATAAATGCGACGCCGAGGCGTCGTTATTTTGAATATTCCCTGATCATTTGTTCTTGTACCCGGTAACTGAGTGTAAGATGGGGCTTTCTTTCTGCTCTCATTCTTTTTCTTTCTTTACTTTGCCCATCTACAGCGTATTAGAGCCACTTGATACAGGCTAAAAGTTGGTATCTTGGTCCACAGAACGACCGTCACAGCACATTTTACTCCCCTGTTTTCTCAGGTCTGCTTCTATTTCTGTGTTTATTTATTTGAGCCACTAAATTATCTAATTAGTGGCATATATAGTTGAAACATGAGCTGCTGTGAATATTTACTGCACACTTGTTCAGGCATTTATCTAAATAGGTGGCATGCCAGGCCTATGTAATAAGGAATAATGATTCCTTAGAAGAGTTACAGGAAATTATGGAAGACAAAAAAAAAAAAAAAAAAGAAAAAAAAAGAAAAGTTTTGCATAGTAGGTTGTAGCATCCAACAACATATATCAATTCTTCCAGAGATAGAGCAATTGCATAGTAATGACAAAAATTTTATTGTAACAAATAAATCAATACTTGCCCTACTGCAGTCTCAGATGTTACTTTTATGGATCTTCCCATGTCCATTACATAAAACTGCTCCTGATAGAGTGCATTAAATGACAACTGCCGGGGGGGGGGGGGGTGAAGAATACAGTACCATGTCTTTGCACACTGTGCTCTACCTGCTATTAATCACTATCTCATTGCATGGGGATCCATTTATATCACTGCAACAACACTGCTGAGTGGCTTACAGTGATGGACTGTGCTGCACAGGGAATGTTTGCTTTTGCAGTAGACCTGTCACCGTACGCCCAGCAAAATGAAAATTCAAGATATCCCCAATTAGAAGTGCTTTCAGGAGGGGGAAAAAGGCCAGCAAAAATCACACCGTGGAGCAAAGTCCCACAGCCTCAGTTCTCATATAAACATGCCAGAACAAATTTTCTCAGGGCCCCATACAATCTCCTCCACACCATGAGTGCTACATCCATCCCATTTTGCTCCCAGTTCTTCAATGTAACAGTAAAGCAATTTTTTATGATATATTAAGTGATTACAGCACTGTGTTTCTGGATACCTGGTGGCTTAAACAGAAGTCAGACACACTAGATACAAACAAAATCATTTATGTATAAGATCACATCATAGTCATTTGGTCTAGCAATCTTTGAGTGGAACTCTGCCTTCTAAGGACTGAAAAAAATTAACAGCCAAACACACAGTTCTGGTAATTAAAGAAGAAACAGGAAGCCCAGAGGAGATTTTATGCATCCTCTTGGACCAGCATATCTGGTATTAGGAGGATGCCTATCCCTTACATCTATTCCTTTATTTCAGTCTTTCACCCTGCAGCAAACATGCCAGCAGGGACCAGTGCCAAGGAATAATAGGAAGCGCCTTTGAAGTCCAGGGAATACCACGCGTGGGCAGAGAACGCCACTGTGACTATCTGCAGAATTACACCTGTCAAACACGTTACCTTGTTTTACCTCACCTGTTAGCAAACACCTAACAAGTTTCCCAACAGAACAGATATGGTAATCTCTTTCTTTCCAAAAATATTTAAGACAACAAATGTTCATAACATTAGAGTAATTTCTGAATAGCACTGCCTTCAAGGGCTACCTGCAAGGATGAAATGCATCCTCTCATTGTTTTATCCCTCTCTTTACCTTTTCCCCCCCCCACTCTCTTCCCATTAGGTACAATGTTACATCAGACATTTCAGGTCCGTGTCACGTCATCATCTTTTTTACTCTCACTGGAATTTGGGCATTATAATGCAAAATAATAGTGATACCATGCATCATTCTCTTTTTGGGACTGCGTCTCAGAAATCCAAGCAATAAACCTCAGCGTTAATTAGAGTCCTTCCTTGCCCAGACACAATACCCTTAAACACTGGGAGCCACATTTTTTTCTAGAGCTGAAAATAAGATCTCCAATGTTACCAACAAGGCACAGATGAAAAAACTTACAGCTTATGGAATTCTCTCCTTACTTCCCTGTTTTTTTCACTGTAAAGCCAAATGATTGTTTTGTTGTTGGGCTTTCAAGGGTTTGGGGTATGTTGTTTTGGTAAAATAATGTACTTTTCTACATGTTAGATCCAAACAGTTGCTGAGCACTTCAAAGGAAGGCTGCTGAGCAACTTCCTTGTCCTTTCCAACCCTCTCCATCCAGGTTCCCATTTCTCAGTTTAAAGGTGTCACCTGAATGGCATTCTGCTCTTTCTACACGACCAGTTTATCTCTGGTTTATTATCCACACCCCGTGGGGGAAAAACCCAAAGGAACACTTTTGCACTGCATTTCAGTGCTTCACATGGATAGAGAAGTTTCCTCCTGAACCAGGATTAATTTATTCACCAGTATGCTAATTTCATTTGCCTGTGGCTATTAGTGAATAACCTGAAGCCTGAGTTTGGCATGGTTCTTAGGAGTGCCTGCAGTGATAAATGACCAAGTGGGTATATCTACATGGATTCCTTTTCTTCTGCATTTTAATTCATTAACCAAATGAGGTCTTAAAACCCTTTACCTATTTCCTACCCTTCTGATAGATTAGTATGCATTTCATAGTCATCCATCTGATAAAGGCAAAAAAAAGCAAGACTGTCCTCTGTGCTGTTACAGGCAGGATTCTCTCCACCCTTCTCATTACTCAGCTAAACTCAGTTTTGTTCCTTTCGTTATTTTCTGTTCGTACAGTGATTTGCAAGTGAATAACTCCACTCTCTGAAGAGGCTGGATCAGATGCAGGGTAATTGTGCCAGCCTGGAATGAATGGAGCTGCACATCTCACAACTCACTGCCTCCCCAGTTCGCTTGGCAGAGAGGTTATTTTCTCACCACCCTTGGGGAGCACACACCTACAGAACAGCTGAACTACTCTGCTCACCTAAGGGAAGGGTCAGTGAACACTTTCCACCGGCACATGCCCCCTCTGGAAGAGATAACCCACCCCTCACTTAAGCCCAGGTTTCCTCTCCTCACTCCCATGGGCATTAACACTCGATGGCTGCAGGGTGAGGGACAGATTCAGCTGCAGGCTCATCTTTTGCTATGACTACTGGGCCAACAGAGTGCAAGTGCTGGCCTGGCAGGAGAAGGCAGCCAGGCATAAAAAGGGCAGCAGGAGGGAAACAAAGCATCCCACTGGGCAGTCATGTTGCCTAAATATGAGGGTGAAGCAGCAGTCAGGTAGGCAAAGACAGGCCTGTCTCGAGGTCATCAGTGAGGAGGGTAAAGTCCACCTGCTTCTGGCTTCCTTACAACTTCACCTTTGATGCACAGTTGTCTTTTCAGCCATTTGACTTGAGGCTTTGGTTTTTTTTCAGCTTGATTTTAAATTTTCCTTGCAGGCATTTGGCTTGCTCTAATAAGGCTTTTTAAAAAATATTTGCCTTGCCTACAAAAAAGCACAATGACTTAAAGTGAGGAGAGCAGAGAAGCCCAAAAGGCAAGGGTCATAGCTCCAGGGAGAGCTGCAGCCCATCCTCCTGTAGTTTTGGGACATAAGCTCCAGGCAGATTTCCCTGTCTCCTCCACATCCAGTTTCAGCAGCTCTTCAGTTCAACAGACTTATCAGTGCCTGTCTTTTGGAAATCTAGTACTTTATTTAGAGAGGCTTGCCCTTACTTATCTTTCCTTTTAAATTCAAGTAAACCACCTTTCTGATCATTTAGTCTAAGCTTTTTTTTTTTTTTCAACCTCAAATAAGTAGATCCTTCAGAACATCCTCAACTATTTATTGACAGCAAGACTGAAAAGTGTCACATGCTATTGACTCAGTAAATATTTGGTCATTCCTTCCAGAAATAGCATTATTTTCAGCTTACATGCAGGAAGATGCTCAGTGTTACAAAACCATATTCACCTTTCCCTTTTGGGATGGTGCTGGTGGTGAGAGAAATTATGCAGGATCCCACACCCCAAAGTTGCACATCACTGGCTGTTCTGTTTGGTGACTGAGCTTTTCTGTTCCCTGCCTGCACTTCTGAATCTCACCTAGAGCTCCAGCCTTTACCTGGCTTTTAATAGTCTCACTTTTGAAAAGGTGAATTTAAAACCCATCAATTGCTCTCCTGCTATCCCATCTGGTCCCAGTCGATTTTATGCTATTAAAAAGCCCAGCTTTTTGACTCAGTAACTCGAAGTATTTTTAGTTTGCAGTTGTTGCTATTCTACAGCTGGGATCACACTGTTTTGAAGTAAATCAGATGAGAATTACACCGTGCAGAAAGTAGCAGCAGATATTCAATGCACCTATATTAGGTTAATGTATTCTTTTTATGGATTTATTTTTCTTAGTTCAAGACATGCGGAAAAGAATAGGGGAAAATAATAAAATCCTTCAAACAAGCGATTTACTCTAAATCAGGGATGTGTTTACCTGCCCTACTTAGATGGGAAAAAAAACAAGTTAGCTAAATGTTACTAGATATGAATATTTTTGTCCTTTATTTCCATAAAGATTAGCTGCATATGGCCCCTTGAGTAAACAATGCGTATTGGCTCATAAGCTCTGTCGGGAAAAAAAAGCAGCATTAAAGATGGATCTCTGCTCTCAGTTCCACTGCAATCACACAACAACCAAGAGACTAAAAGAAACAAAAATGTTTATTGATTACTTTCCCCACAATTTTGTACAAAGAATACTGAGGACCAGCAGAGTGTACTAATGTCTTAACTTCTTTCACTTAGTTATGAGGATAGAAGCAAAAAGCAACAGGGAGGCTATTTCTTTAGAGGGAATTTGGATTAGGAAGAGCTACATAACCTTCATTTCTTCCAAATTAGGAATTGTTTCAAGCAGAATACATAGGTATCCTTCAACATCCAGACTAAAAACCAATTCCATTGACTCTCTGCAGGGCTGGAAACCTTCCCAGGCCATCCAGTGTCTGAGATCTCTTTTCAGCTTCACCTGACCTATGCTCAGCATAAAGGAATTTTTAAGTAAAATCTTCATAGATAGTCACCTCATTCTACTGGACAGATCTTCAAACACAAAACCATGTTCCACGTGCATATCTGCCTAATTTTAAGTGTTTAACTTGACTGTCTGGTTACAGCTCATGTTCTCTACCCAGACAACAGAGAAGCACCTCTGGCATACAGAAAGTCAAGCACAGTGTACACCTCTAAATTAAACACCTCATCTCCTTGAAATGTGAATATTTTAAAAACATGCTCTGATACTTAACCTTTACTTTGATGTCACTATATCAGCAACACCAGGATTTTTCTGGTTGCACAGCAGTGGTACGTCAGCCTCCCATCTACACGTGACCCAAGTAACACTATGCCTCGATTCAGATTTCTTTGCTGACAGCCCTTAACCAAGCAGCCAGTGGGCACAGGATGACATAACACTTGCTTCTGTTTTTTCAGTCTGTCAGCATTGTTCAGGTAAGGTGTTCCTGGCCCTACAGCCCATTGGAAACCAGTCCATTAGTGAACTAATGGCACAGTACAAACCAGCAATCCAGTCACCACCCTGAAAGCTTCTGTACCTGCCACAGCTCCTCCCTAGCTGTAGCTCTTCACCAAGAATCAGAAAGAATCTTATTTTATAGATGTTTTGGTCTCCAGTAAGATCATCTTTAACATTCCCAAACCCCTACACCAATACACAGCATTATGAACACCTATTCTTTCTTTGACATCTTGGTTTCAGCTTAGAAAAGAAACATCCTGTACAACTGCATTCTGTTTGAGTTCACAGAACTTAAACATTTATCAGTTGCTCCAGTGTTTAAGGCATTATTCATGTCAACAGCATTTACTTGCTTTTCATCCTTTCCCCAGAGGAACAGTAAAACAGATTTACCTTTACTTTCTGATCTTTATTCTTCATTGTCACTTTATATAAAAAAAGCTCCTACTTTGTTCCCCCTACTTCCAAATAAGGGCTTTTTTCCTTGAAATCCAACTTTCTCTGGTGTTGTTTTGTCTTCTGTTAATCAACTCTTCACTTTAAGCTTCACTAAATTGGCTTTGCCACTATCTATCTTATTCTAGTTTGTATGACAAAGTGCTTTAAAATTTAAAGTCAGTCTTCAGCAAGAGAACTAGTCATGGGTATGGGGATCCCAAAACACCAGCACATGCCTGAAAACTGGGCCTGTTTCAATCATGGTTGACCACCAGTGGCTGTCCTAATGATGGCTTTTTGTTAATTTGGTTCTTTTATTCTCACCCTCAATTCCATGATTAGATAGGACTGCAGACATGGTTGCCTCGGGATATTAAGTTAGTCTGGGAAATTTGAGAAACATAAAGAGCATGTCTAGTCATTTAGAGTCTATAACAAATGGAAATCTAAGAAGAGAAGGCATTAGGGATACCTGACATATGGCTAATGCCATCTTCAAGAAAAAAAAAAAGTCATTTTAAATGACAACTTACTTGTATAAATGTGTTTGATCAATAAATAGTAGAGTATTTACCAAGATTACCTAATAGCTGATGGAGCCTTTATATATAAGCCTTGTTGCCAAACAGTTTCATACTCCATGTACTGGAAAAGAACAGTTCACAGAATTTTACTGTAAACTAGAGCTATGCTACTCCCCTAACCCCATCAAAAACTAAGGAGTATTACTTTTATTAGCAATGAGTTAAATTAATGTGGGTAGTTGAGTACTGTAAGCAGAGATGTTATAATGGGGAAGGGGGACTGACATATGGACAAGTATAATCCTAACTCTTAAAAGATTCAGAATAAAAATGGGCTTTTCTATTATCCACAGCCATTCCTGATGGCTCTTAAAAATAAATAAGCTAAAAAGTATCATCTGTCTTTTTATTTTATTAAGAATTGGTCATCACTGTTCCATCTGCTCCATCACTTAATTCCAGAACATCTGAATGTAATATTAAATTAACCTAGCGTGGGATACTTATTCCTGTTTCTGTTTAAACAGCAGTATATTTCAGTTTTGGCTTGATCCAATGTAAGCTTTATGGGAACAAGTATATTACTGAGCAGAGTTTTTTAAGTTTCCTATAAATTCTCTATAAATTGAATGTGTGAATACTCTCCACAGCAAGTGACTCTCCTGATATTAGGAGTCTCATGGCAAAGTTGAATAAACGTCTGGTTAGTAGCACAGCACGAGGCCATATGTCTTCCCATGTGGGTCATCGAGCCAAAACTGACCTTTTGCCTCCGTGCACAATTATTTTCTGAGCAAAAACTGGAAGAGGCTCATCACAGTGAGCAGAGGCCAGAACCCCACTGCTCAAAACCACGGTAGCTGTGAGTCAACAACTGTCACCATGTCGATGAGATGTTACCATGTGGCTGAGAAATAAACAAAAACTAAACATAGATTCCACCATCTGAAGTTCATCTGACAACTGCACAAGGTCAGCAGCTCAACTGAAGTTGTACTGAGCAGTCATTTCATTAATATTACAGAAGGAAATAAGAGAATCACACTTCAGGCAGCGACATTTTTGGTCTTTGGTTTCAGAAGCACAAGTTCACCACTATCACAGCAATTATCAACCAGATTGCAGCTATTGCAGCTAAAAGATAAAAGATTCTTCAGGTCAGAGAAATGGGTCATTCTCAGTTAGAGATCACTTGAATTTATTTTTATCTGGATTCGTCTCTAATATCCAAAGACATTTTTTTAATTATATAGCAATATAGCAACATCCTTTGACCCAAAACACTGTTGTAGTACAGACATAAATAAAAACTTAATGGAAAACTTTGAGCAAGGTTTAGTTCTCAAATGTAACTACACTAATCTAAACAGAAGATGTGCCAATGTCTGGGAAGGATTCTATCATGTGTCATATTTTGCTCAGAGATGTGCATCTTCCCATTCTTATTTATTTCACTGAGAACTGACTGGTCTTAATCCGAGGCAGAAGAAAATCCTTGCATATGATTTCCCCCCTACCCAGGCAGTCTCCTTTCAAGAACGAAAGAAAAAAAGCAGCTCAGGAGTCCATTTATATCAGACCATATAATTAACAAGGCAAATTATTTGTGTTTACAGGACAGGATATCCTGAATAAATACATGAGTCACTCTTTCAAATCTAAGTGCAAATATATCCAGAAAAGTGTACAGTGTCCTTTAAAGAGAATGCCCCAGAGAAGTTTGAATTCTGTTACCCATCACAAGATGACATACAAGGCCAGAGAGATTTAAAAGAAGCCCTAGGATCTAACTGGTATTATTTTGTATGCAGTTTATTACAAAATAGTGAAATGCAGTTACCACCTCCTTTCCCTTCACTCAAAAATTCATCTTAACTGGTGTTAAGAAAGATAAAGGAAAAGCAGAAAGAGTATTTAAAGAAATGTTAATACTTATGGTCTTGGATTCATAACAGAGTGAGGCCATACATTAGTGGTGACTTGCCAGGAATTGCAAAATTGCACTGAGCAGTAAATAGCTTTCCAGAATCTGAAACAACAGTAAAACCATTTTCCAGTCCTTCCTAGACACTGGTTTCAGCCAACACCGTGCCACACACGCAAGTTTTCCTGCAGTTCACATGCTGTCAACAAAATAAATGGAGAGTGATTGGATAGTGCCTTTTTCACAGCTGGACTATGCCAGGACAGCACCGACCATAACATTTCATAACAGACAACTAAGAAAAGAGGAGAGGGGAGAAATGGAAAATCACGTGCAACTAAACAAAATCTGGGTGGTTATTCTTGACAAACCGTGAAAACAAACAAACAAACAAACAAAGATAAACAGGAACTGCAGAAATGACACGGACAATGTTGGAGAAAGATAAAGGACAGCCCAGTGTAAGCAGAGATGTCCAAGGCATCTCAAGAGGGATTAGTCCCCAGTTGGCTCAGAAGTCTCAGTCTGGACTACCTGACCCTTGGTGGTTTCACTCCCCAGATTTATCTTCCCAATTTGCACCGTGTAAAGCATTTTTGAAAACATATGGTAAATGGAGACGTTCTTGAACACATTCCATATAATAAATGTTTTATGTTGCATAATAAATAACCAGATTCAATTAAGCTCAGCATAGGAGCCATATTTTGTGAGCATTGTTGGGAATTTTAACATCCAACACACTTTTAGGGTAAAACATTTTGTTAGAAGCTTTACAGCAGAATGTGAAGTTAGATAGCCTGAAGTCTTCTTTCAGACACAGGAAAGAATCTGGATCTAATTATTGTAGTAATCCTGAGAATGGGATTTTGACCTATCATTGGTGCAATCCAGGAATGACTCCTTTGAATCTTTCTCTTTACAGCTGTGGAAATTACACACTTGACCACAATTGGTTTGTATTAGATTTTAGTATGGTGTAACATAGGTGGTTAAATCCTAGCTGCAATGCTCCATTTGTGATTTTATATTAAACTCATTCAGACTGCCAATATCTTGGAACAAAGTTTTGGGGGGCAGGGGGTCGTGGAATTGAACTTCTGCCTTCTCAGAAGGAAGCAAACTACAAGGATCCTTGAAATTTGGCACAGACTTTTCTTCTCAGCTTGGGTAGGCCTTTGTGTGTAGCATATCCCTACTCCTTTCTCAAGGTTTGAAATTTTGATAGGTTCAAATCAGTGGGGGAGAGGGGTTGGTGTTTGTGGATTTTGGGTGGCTTCCTTTGTTACCAGAAGAAAAATCAGTGGGACAAGAGAAAGGAAATTAACCTTTCCTCTGTTTGGAGCAAAATTTCAATAAGTATCCCACTAATTTGATCTGTGTAAGGGTTTATTACAAGAAGCGTGCTAATTTAACAGGAAGATTCGAAACATTTTCAAACCACTTCACTGTCCTGGCAGACTGAGATTTAATGCACTGAGCATGTGGAGTCATTAAAAACATTACTAGATCAAGCTCCTTCTTACTGATTCATTGAGGAAACTCCTGTATGTACACAGTCACTAACAAAAATCACCCCAACAAGAGGGAGTAACCACCCAAGGTCAGAAGGATCACTATGAATACTGAATGAGGATGACTAAGGCCTAAAAACATGGGAATATGACTTTTTTAAAGGTATCCAAGCTTGAGTTAAAGATGCAAAAGAGACTCCATCACATGCCTATTTTGCTGCAGAATAAGTCTGTTTGAATAGCAGTGCTCTATGTCATAATTCATTTCCCTACTTTCCCCATTGAATTCTGCTCTGTTATGCCCTGCTGGAAGCAACATCTGGAGCTAGGAACAGTACAAAGATGAACCTTGCCTATAAAAATAGGCATTAAAAAGACTACCCTTGGAGATGGAGCACTTATTTCCTGCCCTGAATCTCCTGTGACAACCAGTTATTATATTTTCTATACCAGCTGTGGTATTTCAGTTGTTGATATTGTGGTAACCATTGCTGGATGACAACATTTTAGTGGCACATACTTAAGCTTTACAAAATAGTCTGCCTGCCAAACAGGCAACGACTTGGTTTTCAGTCTTCCATCTCCCTAACATATGCCCAATCTACACATTAATTAGAAACATTTTCCTAATTCTTCACCATTTTAATAAATCAGTCCAGAAGTTTGAAAGTGGGGGGGAAGAGTCAAAGTTTCTGGATCCTTTTAATTTTCCATCTGAGACAGTGGAGTTGCCCAAGTTTGGTGGAGCAGACTGTGGTCCTGTAAGAGGCATCTCTTGTGGTTCACCCAAGATGCTATTTAGGAAAATCTGGAATCTTACAAATTCTATACTATTACTTTAAACTAACGTGGTAGTTTGGTTTCTCATGATGCATTCAGGATGAGCCTGGAAACTACAGCAACCAATTGTGGCCAGGTTTTGGATGACAGTAGAGATTTCAGTGCTGGAAACTTGTCCAAGACATCCTATAGGCAGGGATTGACAACGAAACTTGTATTTCCACTCTGATAGACCATCACTGCTACTGCCATTTCATGCTTTCATTCTACCACCATCCCACTTATCTGGCTCATTATGTGTTATATCTGTCTCATAAGGTTTCCAGGTCTGGAACAACTTTCTTTGAAATTTCTCTATGTAGCACATGCACGGGGAGATGTAAATGTTTGGTAGAATCATTAAGTAGATAGTACAAAGAAAGAAAAAGTCTTTTACAAAAAAAAAATAAAAAGCAGCCTTTAAAATGTTTTGCACATAGGAGTTGCAGCCCAGGTACTCAAAACACACAAAAAAATTATATTACAGGAAACAAAACCTCTTGTCCGTACAATCAACACCTCAAGGATTTTTCTGCTTCAAATGCCCTCCAGGCAGTATTTTCTCAGGCTGTTCCTCAGTAATAAATCCCTGCTTCAGCCATAAGACCACCAGTTAGAGGCAGCTCTTGAGTAAAGGAAAGGCTTCAGACCCAAAAACCCTCCAAGAAAAATTAATGTTCTTAGAACCAGTGAAACGAGCCTTTAACCAAGTTAAACCAAGTGCAGCATCTTCACCAACATTCCATTCCAGTGATCTTCGCCCCAAATTGCTTGTTTTGATGTGTTTAATTTGCTTTATAAATAAAACCACTTACTGATGTAGATGGAAGGTATAGTGTGCTCTAGAGTTTACTCTGTTTATGTAGACTACTGTGTATAACAAAATATTAAAGGGCCTGGGTACCTTGTAGCACTCCCATTTGGCTCAGAGAAATAAAAAGCAGCATCAAAGAAGGAAAAATAGACCAGCTTACATTATGCTTCATGTTGCCACATATCTTATGTATTTCATAAAAACCCGTAATAACAGGAAAAAAGCAGGAATAGAAAAACATTACCAGCTTTTATGATAACCTGTACCATGAGCATTAACAGACCTGCTGAGTTTTTTTCAGCCTTATTCTCCCATGTAAATATAGTCTGAAGCAAATAACAGACAACTGATGTTGCATTACAGGAAAATCACACATCAGCTTTATTATAATATTTTAAAATAATGTTACAGCCTCTCAACCATCACACGCTATCAGCCTTGCTCTAGATTAGTTTTCTGAATTTTTTTTCATCTCTGAAAATCTGGACAGAAGATTAGTTTAGGCCATACCATCAACACAATGAGTTTGGTGATTTCTCAGGCTAAATTAAGGACATGTATCTTTATCACAGGAGCCCAATTTTACCTTTGTTACAGAAGCTGAGTGCTTTGCACTTACACACACGTATTTGAATTTAGCTTTGGTTGCATTTTTACAGCACTAGCTTGTGCAGTGGTGATAACATGGTTTAAGTTATGTGTTATGCATGTATAGGGGGGGCTTGTATGCAGGAAAAAAAATTTACAAGCTAGATTGTAAAGCTACATCCTGTAAGCTCCCAGTTATTTTGGCATATGAATGTTTTTGCTGGACATGCTGCATACAAAGTGACATGGTCAGTGGCAAATCTCTGAGAGCAATTTCACACACCTCAAAATACTTCTCCAGCAGAAGAACTCCCTGGTTGTCGTGCTGGCTGACAGTAGTCCTAGAGAGGGACAAGACTCAAAACAGAAACACTTTAAAAAAAAAAAAAAAAAAAAAAAAAAAAAAAAAAAAAAAAAAAAAAAAAAAAAAAAAAAAAAAAAAAAAAAAAAGAGCTGAGTACTAGATCAGTTTCCACACCGGATGAAGGTGACTTTCAGATTTACAAGGAAAAGGAGCCTCACGTAAGATTTTAAGACAGTTTGGTTGGGATCAGTTTCAAGGAGGAAAAGAATTGCTACATGAACATCCATTAATTAATTACAGTTGAAGGGACAGCACAGGATGCACACTCATCAGAAACACATTAGCATGAGATCTAACGGAGCAGGACAAAATCCTCTTCCTGGTTTTGGAATTGGAAAGATTGACAGCTAAACTAAAAGTGCACACAAAAGCCATTGAAACAAGCTGGTACCAATTCAAATAACTAGAGAGACTTCACCTCGTTGTGTCAGTATATCTATACATACACTAGATATCCCTGTAATTCTCTTTGCTCTTTCAAAAAATCCCCCATGCAATGGTTTATGATAACATAAACTCTACTGATTTATTTTGCAAGTCCATGCAACGTACTGACAGGTTTCAAAGCCAAAGGCTGAAGCCCAGCCCCAGACATTATTTAAAACAAAGCCACAAGATCCCCAAGCCTCAAACTGGCATATTTCACCAGAAAGGTGATGATTTAAACCCACTAAATTTCACACAGAGTAAATGAACTGCTGAAACTTGGTCTTTAACCAATGCTTGGAGCAGACATCAAATTGCAGGGTCTGAGATGAGAAAGGTTCATCCAGAGGACACTGCAACAGGTCTGAGCCCAAATAGGTATAAACAACCAAAGTGAGCTGTACAGCTGCCTCATTATTATACTCAGATGGCCAGAAACACTTTATGTCTTGATGATGCTGTGTACAAGGGGTGGGAAAACCAGATCTCTGTTATGCAGAGATTTTAAAATATGAACACATCTTTAAAAAGTTCGAAAGGGAAAAAAAAAATCAAATTAAGATCCTGCTGATAGTGAGTTTATGTTAATTCATATGTTTCACTTGAGTCAGAATCAGCAAGGTTTATTTTTGTAACAGTTGGAGCCTTTAAGATGTTTTATATCTCTTTTGCTCAGTGACACCACATGAGAGCCACGTGCAATGAACTCAGCGTGTGCAGGCACCTGAAGGACTGGAGAGGATGCTCCTTCAGTCTCACATGGTCAGAGTGCTGTGCTCTGGGAATCAAATGTTGCACCCCTGGCAAAAGCACTGCGGAGCCAGGAAGCACAAAGACACCACTTTCCACCTTTTGCTTTCATGTAAAGTATTTAAAAAAAAAAAAAAAAAAAAAAAAACCACAGGGGAAAAAGCAGCTTCAAACCACGTATCTTGGAACTCAAAGCTGTGTCCTAAAAGCTCCGGCAGCCTCAGGAGCCTGTTCTTGTGTCATTGGGAAATTCCCATCCATTTGCACAAGGGCCACCAAGGACCCAAAACCAACCATGTCCCAGTCCAAGTCCCACAAAGTCCCTGCACTGAGGGTCTCTGCATCAGACCTCAGGAAAACTAAAATGGGTAACCACACTCAAGTAGAAGGAGAAATTATGAACTGAAAAGTAGATTAAACAACAACATATCCAGATTGAATTTAAAGCAAGCATTAAAAATATGTTTTACGAATGACCCAGACATATAAACTACTCATTAGAGAAGTCATAATATGTCCATAACTTAAAATATAGTTCTTAAAAAAATCTGGTCAACAATGGCAGTTAATATTCTCTCAAATAAGGTTTAGGCCTCAAACAACATTCTTAATGGCTACACAGATTTTTTTTTTGAAAACAGACCTTAACTTATGGGAGACACTATGTTTTTATAAAACAAAGTGGTTGCAAGATTTTAGAATTTTTTGAAAATATGTTTTGTAGCAGTCACTCAGAGATCTTCCTTTGCCACATGAAAGATTATCACAGCTTTGTGAAACAATCTTTGCCTACAAGTTACCAACATAAATTTCCATATAACCACATAAAATGTGGCTGTCCCAAGGAATTTGCCTGTAAAGAGGACAATCAAGATTCCCCTTCCTTGGAAAGTATCCAGAGTTTCTCACCAAAATGTCTCATTTTGGTGAGACATAAGGCCTACACTCAAAGCAATATACTTAGTTGCCAAAACCCAGTTTTCAGCAAATTCAAGAACAAAACACATTTATCCTTGACAGAAAATTGTGATTCATAATCAGTGCTAAATTTCACTAGATTATCTATAAATTTAATTATGATTCTACACTTATTTGAGGTCAACTTTCACAAATTACTATTAAGCCATCCCAATCTGATTCACTCCAAGAAACTGTTTTTACTACCACTGGATTATTTCTTAATATATATATTTTAGTTTTGTTTCTCTTAACATCACTGCTTGCTTCTGCATTAGACCTTCTTCTGCCCTCTTGCTGTGGAGGCAACAGGAATCTCAAGAATTATTTTTTTCCCTCGTAAGAAAACATGACACATGAAAATAGTTTAATCGGGTCCTGGTTCTTTTCAGAAAGTATCCAAAAAGTGATTAGAAGCTTAGCATGGTCTGGCAGATTACCCCAGTATTTTTATGTTTAAATCATGTTGGTGGATTTTCCTACATTAACAGCCTAATACAAATTAATGAGGCACTCGAAACAACACTCTTCTTTTGCTTAATTGCATATAATCTTAGTTTAGTTCAGCATAATACTAACTGCAAACAATTAAATACAATGGTAAAGCAGTTCATCAAACTTAAGGAAGATCCATGCCAAGTATTCAGACCTCTTTTCCCTGAGGTTAGAAGTTTAAGATCAGAATACTGAATCATATCCCTACTTGCAGCCCCATTATCTTTTCCTTCCTTAGTTCTTAGATGAAAATTGATGAAGAAGCCTAACCTCTAGATTTTTATCAAGCAGTAAGAACAGATCCATCACTTGGTATAAATCCACATTGTTTCCCTGAAGTCAATGGAGTTGTATTAATTTACTGGAGTCAAGGTCTGGGCCACTGCTTTTATCTATTCAAAGCTACAAGTACCAGATAACAATCACTCAGGGATTTTTTTTTTTCTGTTCCAAAACAGAATCAGCACATCAAATGCCTGTTTGATCTTGGAGAGATTTTACATGTTTTATTGGCATAATAATTTGATACTATTGAAAACACTGGTTGTATACAAGCTTTCATTTTTTTCCACTCTTAATTCACCTGTGCTACAGAAGTGCATAGTATGTATTATAGATCTATAAATAATTAAAATCTAAGAGGGTTGTTGGGAATTGTCTCAACTGATCATTAGCCATATCTCACCTGTCTAGACATATTTGCATAGCATTTATTCCCTTCTTTAAAAGGGGCCATAGATTATATGAATCAAAGGTGCCAAATGAGGATGGAATAGCAGCTCCTTTCTCAAATCAGACACACAAGTCCCAACAAGAGCCACTAGCCTCCAATCATTTAAGTGCTTCCACAAGCTCCTCACAACCTCTTGTCTCATCCCATCTAGAACACATTTCACTTCCACTTGACGCAGGCACCCATCTTTCTCATTTATAAATGACACTGATCTCCACAAACATCTCTGGAGTTAAAGATTAGGAGGAAGGCAATGGTCAGCAAACACCAAGAGACTGCCAAAATACATCCACTAGCCTTTGCTTTTCAAGGATCCTCTTCCAGAGAAGCCATTTTATACAGACAAAAATGTTGTGAAGATACTGCCTTTAACAGTGGGCAGAGAGAAACCAGGACTAGCCTGAAAATTAAAATACAAAGTACACAGAAAAATCATTCCTCTCTCAATGAGAATAATTCATTTTACTGATTATTTGAGAAATTTAAAAACATGCTTACAAATCCCAAAGGC
>NW_020955555.1:24930-45900 GCF_003031625.1 Empidonax traillii
AGAGAAGCCATTTTATACAGACAAAAATGTTGTGAAGATACTGCCTTTAACAGTGGGCAGAGAGAAACCAGGACTAGCCTGAAAATTAAAATACAAAGTACACAGAAAAATCATTCCTCTCTCAATGAGAATAATTCATTTTACTGATTATTTGAGAAATTTAAAAACATGCTTACAAATCCCAAAGGCAGGTCATCTGCAGCAACAGCTCAGGGTCTTAATGATCAGGTAAAATAATTCCTGGTATCATCCTCCGTCGCGGAAATCACTCCCATCACAGCTACCAAAAGAGCCTGTACATCAGATTATGTGGTATATACCCTCACTGCAGCTGAAGCCAGCACCATCCTCCCACATCCCACTCCCTGGCAACAGTTTTGGTGATAACTGACACCTGTGGTAGATGAGGAGTTCAAGGAGAACATTAACCTTTCCTGTGCTAGTGATTTACCCCCCAACCACACACGTCTCATCACAGCCTTAAACACACACAGATATCCCACTGAAAGCAGCCTGTTCCTCATTAGCAATTTCACAGAGTCCGAAAATAATGATGTGACAACAAACTCAACAAAATTTGCTCTAGGGCACAACAAGAAATAGACAAGATTTCCATATTTTTGGAGGACAATTTACTGTACTTGAAAGAGATAAATTCTTTCTGTTTACATTAACTGCCTCACTATTTGGTCCAATTATTCTGACTACTTCAGCAATCATGTTATGCTTGTTCAAGAAGAAAGAAATAACAACAGCTTATCTTGTTGAGAGCAAAGAACAAACAGTAAAAAATCAGTGGATGCACTTAAGCACTACAGTTGTTGCTATTGTGCTAAAGAGATGATTCATGTTCTCATAGCAACTAGGGGTGAAAGAAAAACGCTCTTCTTCTGAAAAGGATTCTGTTGTAGTGGTTAAAGAACTCTTGAATAATCAAGCCAAATGGAGAGGAGGGAAAAAAAAAACCCCACACTTCCCTATAAAATTATGTGCACTAAACTCAAGGACATGTTGATCTTTATATTATATCGATCGCCATACGTCTCTCAGCTAATAATCCGCCACTGTGGGACAGTATTAAGTGAAGACAAAAAAAAGGGCAGCATCAAATCTCAGAAAGCACTTTAAATAAGGTGAATCTTCCAGCCAACAGCTGTGGTAACCAAATGTTTATTGAGGCTTGCTACTGGAGCAATCCGGATCATTTATTCAAACCCAAATGCTCTTCAGTTGAAACCATGCACACAAATGATTAGTACCAGCTCTTTACAAACTGCCCCATACATGTTGCACTCACGTGGCTAACCGGCCACAAACAGCAAGTACCAAATCTTTTCTGGCATTGCTGTCACGCCAGGCTCATGTGTCACTTCGCTCTCACTGGATGCACATCACAGTCACAGCACATCGCGGGGAACTGGCAGGAGTGACAGAGAAGTTCGAGTGGACCGCGGTCACGTTAAGCTGACTTCATGGTTTCAGTGCACTGTGATCTTGTCCTCACCCATTGAGGTTTACACTGTTATCACAGTCAAAACAGATCAGGGTTTGCTAGCACATCACTGTCATGTTTTATTCATGCTGAATATGCTCTATTTTTTCCCCCATCCATTCATGGCACAACAGGCTTTCACAAAGCGCTTGGGAAGTTGCTGCAGGCGTGGAGGGCAGGCTTGTCCTTGACCTGTGTTTTAACGCTCTCCTTTGCGGCAAGCTTTAGTTTCAAATAATGGCCAGGTTGTGGAATTAGGAATCAATATTCAGGAGCACTGGCAAGCGAGAGGGGGTTTAATTTCCTGATACATGTCAGCATGACAGCAAGTTAGACCTAGACCAGGTAGCATCAGTTACCAGCGCTACCTTCAGGGGCTGCTCCGAGGATGAACTTCCTGAGAAAGGATAAAATGCATTTGCAATCTGCCTCATTTCCCCAAGCTTTACTCTCTTTTCCTCTCTTGCTGTCTTCCTCTCCTTCATCATCCTCCTGTTCTTCATTCAGTGTTCTCCCTTCTGCATTTAAAGGAGCCTCAGCAGTGTATGACCAGCACTACACAGGAATCCCTGCTGCTGGCAGGACCAGCTCAGCATAGCTGGCTGGAGGCTGTTTGGATGACAAAGAACCCCAGTGGCCAGAGGAAAATTTATTAAGTCTCTTGAACTGAGAGCTGGGCAAAGAGTTACTGTAAAAATTTGTAGAATCCCATCCAAATGAGGGGATCCCAAAAATATGCCTTTTAATCTCACCAAGGTATGTTCCATGTTATCCCTATGAGGGACAATTCAGCTGGTGGCCAACAGCTGGCTGCAAGATGGGCTGCAGCCTTTAATGTTTATTTCCTCTGCAAATTTGTGTTGCAATTCTGCAGCCACAGAGAGTTCTGTAAGCGACCTTTAATTAATAGTTTCATCCATGTAACACTCAGAGCATGTGCCCTGTTAGTAACTACTATTTTGAAACTAAAGGCATACTAGTAAATTCTCTTAAAAGTTTTCCCAGCAAGTTTTCACAGCTTTAATATGGGGAAGTGAGGTGGGAGCAAGATAACTGTCAAGATATCATTGCACCGTTTCCTTAAGCTTATCCAAAGCTTTTTGGGAACTTTTTTAGAATGCCCTATGGTTTCACCATCCTCTCTCTTTACATCAGCTGGGCTTTTGGCAGAGAGGCACAGCTGGGTCTCAAAGAGCACCAGGAGATGCCGGATGGACCCAGACACTGTTCCCACTGGAACAAAGCTGCTGTGACTGCTGCAAAGTCCTGCTGGCAAAACACAACTGCAAGCTCAGCACCGAACCCTAGAGCTTGTGGTGCGTGTGCTGCAGCGATCTCCTCCGGATGTAATCACTGCCCTGGCTGCTCACAATCATTTTTAAGACAATGACCCCAGCATGGGCCTTCTTCAGAGCTTTCAAGGTACCCAGACACATATCTAAACCGACACGCAAATTAAAGCACTGCCTAGTTAAGCAAATAGGTTTGAATTTCATTGAGGCTATTACACTTTTTTTTTTTTCAAACATCTGCAAAATATGTAAATATCTAGTAAAGAAATATTCCTCTGCTCCATTTTTAGTGTCATGTTTCAACAACTAAAATAGCTTGCCGTGGACCAGGTATTCATACCCCGAAAAACTGCCCCATAACGAGATTAATCTTTGCCCTACATTCACCAGCTTAGTCCCTGTTTTAGTTTCTTTGTGCTAGTTAATAACCCCACCAGTAAACTTTACTCTAAAATTACATGGAGGATATATTTGTTGCTGTGCGACCAGTGCAGAGGTGAGAGAATTCCTGACATGAACTTTTCTCCAGTCCTGCAGGTCTGGGAGCTCGTAGCCATTTGGAGAGCTCAAAGCTCTTTTCCCCATACACAAGCGCTTCAGAAATAGGCCAAAATGTCTTCTAGCTAATTTTGGTTTCCAGAAAAGTTAAGCTGCATGCATATGGCTCTATTATGATTAAATGATGCAGATCTAAGTACTCTGAGTTTACAGAAAGAAAATGGTTATGAAGTGACTGTTTTCACTAGCTCTCTTTGTGTGCTTAGAACATAATTAACTGGAGGACAGGCTTGCCCTGGCACAAGTCAAAAACGATTTAAACAGAGATCTTTCAAATTAAATGTTTGAGAGCCTGCTTGCGGGTTATATGGATTTCAGGAGGGCAGATTCACATGGCAGGGTACGCCGGGAAGTATGGGAACAACACGAGAAATGCCCGTTTCTTGCAGTACCTCTCCTGCTTGTCCATTCCTGAGGCATTACAGCAGATGATTCATGAGGCTGAGGGCGTTCTGCAGTGCAATTTACGGTGTCGGTGTCACTTCTCGACACACTAAAGAGGAACTTTAAAACATTCAGGTTGAGTCCGAAGGAAAAAAATCATCGGTAAGAGCAAACCTGGCTGGCTGGAATCTTTCAGCCTGATTGTTCCTCCAGGAGGTCAGATGGGTGACCCCATGTAGGTCACTGATGCGTTTCCAGCACACCTCAGCTCCAATGGCTGCCCCAAATCACCGTGGCCTGGTGACTGTGCATTTGCAACCCCACCAACACCATCCTGAGAGAGTTTGCCCTGATCTTGAAGGGTAATTTACCCTGCAAAAGGGTTTGCTGTGGGAAAATAGAGGCATTTGGTTGTTGTATGACATGGAGCCCAGCTTGGAAAGAAGCTCCACCTTTTTCCTTTATCTCAGCGAGATGATGGAGCTTAACTGACCCAATTTTTTCCACTGCCAACAGTGCAGTACTTTTTAAACCAGCAGTAATTTCCTTGCATGCACTGTGCTATAGTTTAAAGAAGGCTCCTAATGAACTTCTCTCAGTGTCAGCATGACACTGAGAACCAGCATAAATTATCCTGGATGGCTTCTAGGGGCAGCAAATGCTTCTGAAAGCAGTGGCCCTTTTTGTCTAAAAGATGAACTCTCAAATGCTCATTTTGGACGCGAATCAGATCTACTACCACGGTGGCACCACCGGGAAAGCAAAAGTTGCAGCTTGATAGCAAACATGCCCCGTATTTTTCGTATTACTTTATCCTTCTCTTTCTCTGAGTGTTATTAATGTTGTGGTAGGGATATGATCCAAGTCAAGGTGAATAAGGGTTACTGCTGATGAAATAAGCGGTTCCCAGGCCTCCAACATGTTCACACCACTACCTTTGCGCACAGTTTAAAAAAAAAAATAATTAAAAATTCCACAATTAGATCCCAACCACATCAGTCTCCTGATACATCACATTACCCAGCCACATGAACACTGCTGTCTGACCCAAGGGGAAGCAGAAATGTGTTGCTGGGGGCAGGGATGTTTTTTTCCCTTCAGAAGTTGTGGTGTAAAAAAGTTAAGCTTCATCTTGTACACAGCAGACCTTCCTGGCAGACCCTACTGGAAGAGGGCATCAATTAGCCTTACTAAGGCTAATTTATCAAAGATTTCCCCTCTGTCCCCTCCTTCTTGCAGGGCAACACTGAAACCATTGCTGCAATGCCTTCGGCAGAAGGGAGTTACGTTTCTGCTTGGCTGCCCCAGACCAGATCTTGAGCGGCGTGGATTACATGGAGTCCAGTCAGGAAACACAGAGATCTTCTCCGCTTTCGCCAGAGGTATCCAGAGCTGGAGGTCTGCTACAGCTGTGTCTGCAGTTCAGCAAGTGGCAGTGCCAAAAATTAAATACAGTATCGCTTTTTTTGGCTGCCAAAGGAGCTCTAAGGAACCATTTACACTGAGTGCTGCAGAGCCCAAAATGTGGGAGGTATTGCCCAGAATGCAAGTGAAACTGTGACTTTAGAACTGCACACTGGCAAACTGCCTTCCCCCTGCAAACAAAAAGGGCCACGACCATTCCTAGGATGGACCAAGGAGGGTTGACTCCCCAACAGCATTTGCAAAACCTGGTGATTTGAAAGCAAATCACCACAACCATAATCCAGAAACTGTGCTGCTATAATGAGATCTGCTGCCCTTCTCAGAGCTGTGGGTAGACAAAAATTTACACTGAGTGGGCTTTTGGAAAGCTATCCACGTCTTGTAAATGGGGTACCACTTATGATTAGGTGCTGTAGCTACAGCTTGGGTTTGAGCCACAGTGAGCCAGGTTCTGATCTTTGTTTCATCACAAGTTCCTCTGAGCCCACCCAACACATAACCAACCACCTGGAGCAAAGGAACAATTCCCACAAACTGTGATTTAACTTTCAATGAGTCCCTTTAGGGGTCCATTTGTTTTCTACTCATTTTCTCTTTCCCATGGTTTCCACTTGGATCACTTCAGTCTTCAAAGAGAGTTTGCAAACTGCAAGAGGCGTATTTCTTACAAAAGTAGACTGCTCCTTTCTCCAAGCATTGCTCTTCCTTTGGACATCAGATTCGTACTATTTCTCAAAGTTATTTTTATTCCTCTGCAAATCAGCCTTTACCAGAAGTATTATTCCAAAATGCACTGCTCTCAAGTCCTACAGGATTATGTGGTGGGTACAATACCACTCACCATGGCATCTCAATCCACTTTTATGAAGTATGAAAACATCTAGAAGCCTCACTCAGGGGAAATGCATCGTTACATTTTCTGTTGCTGAGAAAACAGCTCTGCCTTGCTCTTCCACACATTCAAAAAAAAAAGTGAGAGGGAAGAACATCAAACCAATTTTCCTTTCTATTTCTTAAGGGATAAAACAGCTTCTACCAGATATACTTACAGAATTGGAGGAGTATTTCTCAGGAAAATGTTATGTGGCCCATTTACTGCTGGGCATCCAGAGCAGAGTTACCTTGATAAGACTGCCCTGTTGTGTTGCCGTTTGCTAAACGTGCAGAAAGTTCACTCTGTTCACCTTTGTGTCCCATTCATAAGGGAGCTGCTTAAACAACTCTCCATTCCAAGCTGTCTCCCTGCCTAATAAGTTCTTTTATTGACAGCTTGCCAGCAACAGCCCTAAAGTCAGCCTGAGAACATAAATACAGCCTCTTGAGCTTGCTTCAGTGTGTTAGAGGACGCTTTCAGTACTGTCGACAAAGCTTTAATGGTGTGAACTCAGAGCTTGAGTACTACTGAGCACTCCAGTGATCAACACCCACAGAACATTCAGAGTTTCATTCCAAAAGTATTTTAGGAACCCTTGAAATCAGAGGCTTTCTCTCTGCTCTGCAAAAGCTCGTTTTAGAAAACAATTTAGGCCATTTTTAGTTGCAGAAATGTTGCGATAACCCTGCCCGTGGTGCCACTCTCCTGTTGCCTGTGTTTCCACAATGTCACGCTTTCAAGCTGCCTGCCTTTTCTGTCCAGAGGGTCTTGTCTTTCCAAAACACATCTGAACTGCCATTAACATAAAGTAAAAGCAACATTTCCTGTTCCAGCTCCATCCTAAGCAGCTCAGGAGATGGAACGTGTCTCACCGGCCTCGCTGCCTGCTGGGTGTTGTTATCCTTTGACTAAACCTAGAGAAGGCTCAAGGCTGCTCCAGCTCACAGGATGAAATGTGAGCCACGCAGCTCAGGGAGCCCTCAGACAGCTTCCCTTTGACCTCCCCGTGCTTGTGAACACGGCTCATACAAACCCCTGGGTCACACCAAGGAGTTCTGAACTTCTTTACCTCATACTTTTCCATCGTACAGAGCAATAAACTGTTTTGGAAAATTAGTGTCTTGTGTCCCATTCTTGTTCTAAAGCGTCTGTCATCTCCTTTTCCGTGAGCTTCGAGCGCATGTGCTGCAGCACACAGCCAGCACAGAGCCCCACACACTCCCTGTCCCAGCTCACACAAACTTGGAGCTCTAGGGCTTGCCTACAAAAAAAGTTTTGCTGGTTTAACAGGTTTTTTTTAAATATCTAAAGCAGAGCAAAAGCCTGCGTAAAGGAAAGGCTACTGGTTTGCGACCATTTTACACAAAAATCAGACAATTAGGGGTTGATGCAGCTATTATGGCAACCTCCTGATTTCAACTAATTTGATGTAAGCTGGTTATAAACCAATTTAAGTGTGTCCAATCAGAGATGTACACTGGTTCAGCTAAACGGATTTTGCAGCTGAACTGATGCTACCATTGTGCATGGACAAGCCCCCGGGCTCACGCAGCCTGTTTCTCCATTGCTTCTGTCTGCTTTCATTTGCACCAGGACAGCAAACGCTCCCAGTTCCTGGCAGAACAGCTGAATGCCCACGCAGAACAAGTGGAATGTTAGCACAAACCCAGAGTTTTTTTCATTTCTCCGTTCCCAAAAGAAGAAAAACATTAGTATTTTATCACGCAGCATATAACTCTTACTGACGAGCCTCCCACGGAGAGAAGTCAGGTGTAAGGACCAGGATAGGAAGGAAAACACACAGTCTCACGTTTCAGAGGCAAAGGATCGTCATGTGCAACCACAAAGCCCAGCTTACATCTGGACTAATTCTAAGGAAATGGAGGTGTTACCCTCAGGCAAAGCCAGTGAAAAAGAGCAGAATTAGGTGCAGTATCTGCAAGTGCTCCTGGAGAGCAGGAGAGCGATTCCCTGGCCCCATGGCAGCACACAAGCACTGTAAGAGAAGGCAGAGCAGAAAGGCTGGTGCACAAAGGGGACCTTGCCCTGATTTTCACCTGCTCTCCATCTCACACTGAAAGTCTTGGCTGCGTGCAATGAACACGGGGTGGTGAACCTGTGTGGTGCTGCTCTGGTCTCAGCTCTTCACTCAAGTTTCAGTAGCACTGTCTGGGAGTCCCCCAGGAGCGTGATGCTCCTCCCGGCTCGTCAGTCTTCTTTGTGAGCTTATTTTTCATGGCTGTGGCATCTCCCCAGGCCTCCTTTCCTTCTGACCCAAGCAACGTGGCTCATCATTAATCATCTCCCCCTCTAAAAACCCGTTTCTATTAATAAGAACGGATTCGTTCTGGGAGTAAAGACCCAGATGAGACCACCCTACCTTTCCTGTTTATTGAGTTCCCAGCGATTCAATACAATATATGAAATTCAGATAAGTTTAAAATGGCCCCAAAAGCTTGTCCTTAAAAAATATTTTGCTTTCTGTAAAAATGTGGGGAAACTCCAATATTTTTATTGCAATTGAACAGTGTTCTGAATTATATTTTTAAAGTTTTTCCATAAAAAAACCCCAAAGCCATTTTTATCAGAACATTCTAAGAATTTCCTCGTCAAAGCTCTACAGGGTTGAAAAGGCATTTCTCATCCAAACCCAAACATTTTGCAAAAATATTTCAACCAGCTTAAACAGTAATGCAATTTTAGAGTGCACAGATATAGGTCCAACATAATGATATATTAGAATGTTGAGCTATCACTGGTCTGTGATACTACAATCTCTTAAAAGCTTGTAGCATTTTAATAAGAAGTGAGACTCAATTCAAAGTAAAGAGAAAACCCTTAAGCTCAGAGTAGACATATATAAACTGACAAGCTGACTATATTATCTAAACTGCTGTTTTATAGCTGTATTATGCACTCAATCTAAAAAAAAAAAAAAAAAAGGAACATAAAAAAATGTATAAAGATAAGGCACTAGTGAGGGGTGGAGTTGTGTTTTTTTCATTAGATACATTCTTTGATTCCCCTGCCTAAAATGCTGCAGTCAGCAGTAGCTTAATTCTAAGTTATAATTAGGGTTATGCATTAAACCAGGACTCTTGAGCATGTCTAACCTAAAGAAGTTCAATGCATAAATGAAAAACAGACCTGTGGCTGGCTGACTTGGCATCAACTAGGATACCAATATATAGTAACAGAATAAATTTAAAATGAAAATTAAATGTGGTCATTACAGCTTAAATTGATGCTATATTTGCCAACTGTTTATGAAAGGAAAAATTAAAGATAAGCATGATTTTGGAGGAGGCAGTGTGACCTGATACACAGTAGCTTGCTGTGACTCAGGGTGCATTTTAAAATAATTTAACACCAATTTTTCAGTCTACAAAAATGAAGTCAACTTTTTTTTTTTGTTTTAAGATTAGTTTCCCCCAAACTGCACATGGCATTTAAATGCACAACTGCATGGTACATTTTAGCTAATGAAAGACTATTTTTAACTCTCAGAAATTTTGTTGCTTTACAGCACTGGGTTATTAACACCAGTAAGTCAGAGAGACAAGCAAAATTCAGATCTGTAGGAGACTTAAAAGCCTTAGAAAATTAGGTGAAGATGCCTTTTGATAGGATATTACTATCCTTTCTATTTATTGCATTTTGCATTTCTGGCACAAAAGGTGGAAAGTATCTTTAAGGACAGTTTCCTTCAAAAAGTGAACAAGACAGTGGACTGTGCAGAGGAACTCTTCCAATTTTCTGCATTTCAGCAGATACTTCAATTGGTGTGAAATACATTATTTTTGGATGCTCCTAAGCCCTTTTAAGGTATGATGTTGTTTAGCACCAGTATGCATTTCACAACTGTGCAGCCTAATCTCATGCAAATCAAGTATTAAGGTATGTAATTGCCATGCTAATAAAAACAGAATCACAGAAGGGCAAAAATGGATGTAAGCAGTGGCTGAGCATGACTTGCATGTGACTTACAACTTGGGGTTGCACCTTTACATACCAGCTGCTCTCTGGATATTGGGAAGAACGGCCACAGCCTCGATTTTCTCTGTTCCCAGCAAGGAACTGGCTGGAAGTGAAGCATTCCACAGGAGACTGCTGGTGCTGGAGCAGCGACGAGCAGAGAGTCCCTCCACTGACCTCGATCCTACAACTCCCATCATGGTGAGCACGTTCCTCTACGTGTATAAAGCTCTGCAAAGAAGTGTCAGCTTCTGTGTTTCTGTGCAAATTAGGGACAAACCAACAATGGAAGCACTGTTTAGAAAAGGTGGAGTCTCCTGTTTTGTTTTTAGTTTTCTTTGTGATTATATTTACTCAGTAAAGCAACAAGGTGCCGAGCTTTCCAGCAGTAGCTCAGCCATTTGTATATGGCTCATTCAAATATATAACCTACTGTTTAAGCATGTGCTTAATTCTAAGCAAAAGAAGTCCCTTTGAAGTCATACCATAACAAGACATGCACCTCATGTTAAAATATGCATTTAAGTGCTTTACTGGACTGGGGCCAGAACGCCTCGCTTGCAAGATCCAGCTTCCAATACGTAGGTTTAGATCTTAATTTACTAAGGCCTGATCTTAAGGAATATGATTGTGCAAAAGTGAAAAAACTTGCTTTGTTATCACATCCATTACCCTTCTGAGTCCCTTGGGTCACAGGTAGGCCCTGTGGACATGCCTTTATACAGGGCTGCTGCAACCACACCGAAAAGTTGGCCAAACTTCAAAGAACAACAACTTGATTTTATGTGTGTGTGTATATATAAATATATATGTGTACACACACGTGTGTGTGTGAGTACATATGCATGACATGCATGTGTGTGTGCATATGTATCAGCTAAAGAGGCAATGAATTAGAGTTAAACAATTGTTTTTGTAAGGCACAATGATTACATCAGTGATGTTTCCTAAATAATTAAAGGTTTGCTTTGATCTTTGATTGTAGGCTTGGCTTTATGACAGCTAATGTAAGTATCTTTAACTGATTCCATCCTACACTTACCTATTATACAGCCTCGCACGGGGTCACTGCCGTTCATCTGACAAGAAAATGAGTGAATTCAGGAAGCAAATCTAGCAGGAAACTATTCCACCGAGGAGAGGGGTGGGATTCAGTTTCCTGCCAGTCTTAAATCTCTGAATTGAATCACTGTGAGGTCAAACCTGACGCCAGGGAAGCTACCTGAGCGGGCAGGTGGGGAGCAGGGACGGCTGCCAGACCTCCCGCAGTCCTCGCTGTGTCAAACTGCTCTGGGTCACCCCTCCGCAGCAAAAACTTCCTCTCTCAAACAAATACTTAAGCTAAAGAATACAAAACATGATTCTTATGTAAAATAACTCCTTTCCTTAGCGCTGTCTTTTTTTTTTTTTCCAGATATAACTGCTGGTTAAGGAGATAGAAGAGGTTAATCATCCACCCAACTGACTGCAAGCAGCCTAAAAAATAAGCAGAGATCAGCCCAGAGGCCCTCGGTGCATGTAAATCAGCATCGTTTCATCAAGCTTGGAGCTTACACCATCATGCCCTCACTCAGGATCTAAAACCCAAATCTGTAAATGAAAATGATGCTAATTACAGTTCACCACCGAGCAGCACTACCTTAATTTTAAGGAAATGAAGGAAACGGGCTTGCTCCGTGACAGTCGATATCATATTGCCATACAACTAACTTAAAGTTGTATAAGTTAGATTATAACTTTTGAAGAAGCAATTATGATTTTATTGCACCCACTCTGCTGATGATTAATGCAGAGAGCCTAGGGGAAAATGCATCCTATCATTTGCTAACATGCACTATAATTATGCATACCTCTCCAGGTACTGTAATTTAGGACTTAAAAAGCAACATTCTGAACGAGGACTGCTGCACTTGTAAAACATTACAGATGTGTTATCATATAAATGAGGTAGCTTTGACATGATAGTGTTCTAATAAATCCTCAGCTAAGATTTGGAGACAAGATATGTCAAAAGCAAAATCCAAACTGTCTCTTAATCTTCTACATAAACTGTTTATTTTTTCTGAGCCCTACAATAATACATGTGTCAAGAAGGCTTTGATGGTTTCTAGATTAAAGTACAGTTGGGATGGATTTTTTTTCCCCTTTACAGGTCATCTTGAGAATGCTCATTTTAGTTAAATTAACTCAGCTATTTGCAGGTTTCAAATGCGAAGCAAAAAAACCCCAGTTTTCCCTAAATTGGGAACTTGTGAGATGAACTTCATAAATAACAAACTTATTTCACTCCATTTCAGTGGAAGTTTTAAAACAGCTAATGCTGAATGATCTTCTGTCAGCCAAAGAGCTTCATTTCAAACCATTTGCAACAAATGCAGAGGAAGAAAAAAAAAAAAAAAGGCAAAAAACACCCTACTTTGTATACAGTGAGATGAATTTATGATCCTCTCTGACTTATGTTTGTTCTGTTTATTTTTTATTTATATTAAAATACTGACTTGATGTCTCAGTCAAGACTAGAACCCCATTCTGCTTCACAAGATACTGGAGAAGAAGTTTTCCCCCCTTTCACAGCTTGTGTACAGTCCAAAAAGACAAGTTTGGGATGGGGAATAGCAGAGAAGCAGCAATAGGGCAGGCCCATTCACAGGTAAGAAGCTGGGAATAAAGCCTGAATTTCTCAGTGCAATCTGAATTCAATCATGATGCTTGTAGGTGTTCCTGATGCTGCCCAGTTATATGTCCCTCATCACTAGAAAAAATGTTGCTTTTCTTTTCCTAGTACACTGCACAGAGCAGATCTCACACATAGAACTGCTCTGGGCTGCTCCTGAAATAAAACTGCAAGGTCCTTCCGGGCTTTTAGTGGGGCATTTCTGAAAGCTGCCTTGGTAAGTGTTAGGGAAGGAAGGAAAAAAAAAAAAAAACACCCACCCAAATAAACAGGAAAGGCAGGATTTAACATAATAAAGCGTGAACAGCAATTGGATGTTATACCAGCATCTGCTCTAATTATGCTGTGTGAGTGGTTCAACTGCATTTTGTGGTCGACTGTGCTGAAAGCCTCCCATAAGTTGAGCTGGTAGAATTCTAGATTTATTGCTATTCAAAATCAACGGCTAAAATCAACATATATGTGTAGTTATTCATTCCAACTTGCATTGTCGGCCATAATTTTCCATCAATTTCATACCGTTTTGCCAAAACAACAATATAAATTTAAATGCTTTTTAACAATGTGACCACAGATAAAAAAAAAAAAAATAAAAATCCAAGAGAGCTATTCTATTTGATATACTACAAACATCCTAGTTCCCAAAAGCAGATTGTTTTCAGGTGTATTACCCCAACTTCTTGTGTCCAGTTCGGATTTTTCAGCCAGCAAACAAAAAAACTTCATTGCATTCTTCTACTTGCCTGAAAAAACAACCTCAAGTGGGGAAGTTTTATTATTTTTATTTCCGTTTTCTGAAAACATTTTGTTAATTGTTGGCTATTTCCCTAATTTTGCCTGATGTGAAAAAAATTAGATCAATACCCTTTCTGTTAAAATCACTATTCTTTCAACTGCTCTGGTTGCTGGTAATGTCTTTGTAGAAATAAAGCACATCCAGCTGTCTGAGGTGCTTGTAAAAAAAAAAAAATTAGTTTGTCTCCTGTCTTCAACTTTTCAAAGAAAACTGAGTACATATAAACTCAGTATTCACATATATTTCAGACCCAGATAGTTCTCACAACACCTGGTAGTAGGCTCCGAAAATTATTGCTGCTCATTTTTCCAGAAATGCAGCAATCTCTTCACTTTGTGATCTCCTCCTTCTGAGACAGAAATAAACCCCAACCTCAGTTTTCTCACAGTCACATTAAAAAAAAAATTAACATTTTGTAGGGCTATTTAAATATCCTGTCTTGCAGAATCTGATACCCTGTTTTGCATTGATAAAATAGACCTGTTTTACGAAAAAAAACTTCTCAGGAGGTTTATATAATCCTGATCATTTCAATATTTACCTCCAACATTCCAAAGACATAACTGATTACTTCCAACTGGATATCACTTGGAAGATACCGGTCTTCAGTTTCCTTTAATCAGAAAAAGAAGGATTTGCAAACGTTTCATTAACAATAATGAACAAAAATCAAAGAGGAAGCGATTTTGCCCTGCAGAAAGTGATGGAAGAGGAACAAATGATACTTCTGCTCAGGTCAGCACAGTCTCTAGAGATTAGTGCAAAACCAACTGATATGTGTCTGAGACAAGAAACAACAGGAATATCAACAGGTGCTTGAACTGGATCCCTGGCAGCCAGCTGCATGCACAGCATCGCTTCACTGGGTTGAAACAGTTTCCTCAGCACAACTGAGTCCTTTCAGAAAACCATTTACCAAAAAGACCCAAACTAAGAGATCTGGCTGCAGCAATAGTTGCCCTTAGATACCCTCTACACTTACACCTTTACTGCAGGAAGCTCCTCCAATTCCAGATCATCATCAAGACAGAAAAACTAGATGGCCAAATACTTCGTAAGCTAGCTCTTTTTTGGTTATCATTTGGAACAAATATGCAAATTACAGAATTTCAAGTAGAAGTAAATGTTCTCATACTGCAGAGCACGCACTAAAATATGTGCACGCGCCATCACAAGATTTGCTTCTTTACAAATATGGCTGAACTTGTTTCCATAATGGTTTGTGTTTGTTCTTTTCCCTCTTCACATTTAGTTGATGTAAATTGTAGGTTTCATGTGCTCTGAAATGATGTTCACTTCATCAGCATTTCAGCGCTATTTTATCTGTATATAAAGATCCATCCTCACCCCTAAACTTCTTCTTCACATTTTTTACCTCAGATTCTTTATGCTTGGTGCAATACTCTTCCAGTGACTTCCTCCTCTGACTCATCCCCACGAACTAGCACAGCAATTTTGTGTGCCACTCAAGCAGGTTCTGCACATGTCTGGTGTTGCATCACTCCCTGTTGGATGATTTAACAGCACAGCACTGCAAGGTAACCAAGATCATCACGACAAGGTTTTGAAAGAAAAGGACAAGTACCCAAACTTGCTTGCACTTACCATTTTTATCACCTTTTCAAACTAGAGAAGTTTATCTACCAATGCTTGTGAATTTAAACGGAGTTCCGCTGTGGCTACACTAAATAAAGGAAACACTGCCCTTGCTTTGTGAGTTAAAGAATAAACTAATTCTTGCGTGCTATGATTGTTCCCAGGGACTGCTGGCTGTCTGGGTAGACTTAAACCAGCCTGAACGACCTGCTGAGGATCAGTGAAGTGCAAAGCTGACCTGGCCACAATTGTGTTGAGTGCTTCTTGGCTATAATTCAATACAAGGCTCTATCTCCTCCTCTCAGTGCACGGGTCATATCCTCAAGGCTGCTCTGATGATTGATACAGACATCTGTCAGCATCTCCGGCCTAAATGCCTGACAGGAAAAGTCAATACTCACGATCATGAAATCACACAGAAGTGACAAAGTGAGCAAAACGTATTTCTTACACTAGGTGAGATTTCACACCTCTGTTAATCCTTCAGAACCACTTGCAGAGATTCTTCCAGGTGAAGACACGAGTTTGATAAGAGGTGTGAAGCAGACAATTTTACCCTGACATTACTGACAAAGCAACTTTGTATCCACCTTGCTTGAAATCGGCCTTTGGAAGTCTCCAATAAAGAGAAGAATGGAATATTGGGAAATATATACCGATGGTAACACAGTGGAATTTTAGTTGTCTCCTTCCCTCTCTTCTACAAATTTATTGGTCAATTCAAACACAGTATTGACATTAGATCTAATAATAAGGTGCTGGGCAATCACAAAGAGCTTAAGCTTTAGATGGAGGTGCACAAATATTTGTCACTGGTGACTTGTTTTATTTCCTCTGTAACTGCAATCCAAAAGTTCCAATTTAAATGTCTCCTTCCATAGGGGAAAAGAGAAAGAGGCAACACTGCAGGATGACAAGACAATCTCCCCACTCAGTGGACAATAAACAATAACATATCCCTTATATGCACTTAGCCAGGACGGAGTTCACTGGTTGCGTTGATGTAGATGGCAAAGGGAGGGCTGGAATTTTGAACCACAGACTTCCCTTTGCTGAAGGGAAGAAAATTTTGTGCCAAAACTGCGTTGGACAGGACTTGCAGGAAGCATCATGTGTTATTATTTGGACATGAAGTTACAGGTCAAACGTAAAAAAGAGTATTTAAAATTGAGTAAAAAAGAAAAGCTACAGTCCTGTAAATCCGGAGATGCCTCCCCAGAGATCCAACCCCAGCACTCACTGCAGTAAACATGTGTGAAGGCAGTTGCATTCTTCATCCTTCAGTTTTTGTCAGAAAATATAAGCAGGTGGCACAAGCAAAGGTGTGTGGGAGCACAGAGTACACACACACTGCCTGCACTGCAGATACCAAAGTAAGAGAAGGTCAACCAACAGTGTGATTTGCCAACACACTTGCACATCTTTGGGCAGAGGAGTAGTAAAAGAACAAAAGCATTATGGTAATTTTCAACTATTTCTTTAAAAAAACCCCCAATCATACCAAGGAAATATCCCACCAGATAACCAAAAGGTTACTCGACAATAACTTCAATTCTCACTCTGGCACACTAGTCATTCCCAGTCCTCCAGGAATCTGCTGTATTGCTCTTCAGAGAGTTCTCAGAGTCCCCGCACACCAATGGAAGGTGGTTAAGTTACACAAAAATCTCTGCAGTGTTGCTTAGGAGCCAATCTTTGGAGTATATAATGAAAATCAACATCTGTGCATTCCAGAGACTTTGAACTTCAGGTGTTTCACACTTCCTGCTACTCAATTTATGGAAAATGCAAATGAAAGTAAAGCAGATAAATGTTCTTTAACAACAGGAGGGTTTTGTTGTGTTTGAAGTTGCATTGTTCTGAGGGAGAGGATTAATTTAGCCACTACCTAGGATACCAAAGGTTATGCTCATAGTGGAGACAAAATAGAACCTGCATGTATTTTGATAAGGTTACATCTTCAGGACAACAATAAAATCAGCTTGCCATTTCTGTGCAGACCAGTTTTCAAGCAGGAGGTGTCTTGTACTCCCCCTTAATAATGAATCAGGCTGAATGACATTTGAAATGGCAATAATTTCCCCAGGAGATGCAGCTGCAATCTTAGTATTTTCTGTTCTTGCTCTCAATCTGATTTCTCTTATCCACAGTATGAGGCAGCTGAGTATAATGCAGGAAACATTATCAGCAACAATGCTACAATTAATTCTGAAAGAAAATGAATATTTGTCTACAGAAGAATAGGTTTTAGAATACCTAGGGGAACTACTGTACTTTGAAAATGAAGACGTTCTGCGTGTTTATTGAAATGTACTCATATTTCTGTGGTTATACTCTGACTCGTTAACCATATCAAGGTAATAAGTGCATAGGCAGTTTTTACTGTCCTGTATTAGAGCTGTTTACTGAATGTTAAGTAGTTGTGGTCTATTCAGAAAACACTCTGTTTTGGCTGTAATCCATCTACATGTTTCCACACCTCGCTTCTCCCATTATTAAGTCCAAGAACTAGAGAGGTCATGACCATTTCTCTCTGATTCAGAGCTGCAACGGCAGAGGACAACTCAAAGTGGAAATGAGTCCTACAGCAGCAATACAGAACCAAACCATGGAAACAGAGTTTTGTGCTCTGTTATTGCTGGATATGAAGGTGGACAGACACGGTGGTTTCCCATCTTTTCTATCTCAGGATTCCTTCTTTTCCAGTATTTAAATGCCAGAAAGTCTAACAAGTGTCCCATTCAGCTCCCTGATGAGATGGGATAAAGAAACAGAAGCTGCCAGAACATCCAAGCCTGCAACCAAGGCCCAAACTGAAAGGTGCTATTAATAGAGAGAAATAAGCAACGAGACTTCAAACAGCTCTGGACACAATAAGGCTTCAGAACAAGCTAATGCCCCCTTGACCATCTGCACATCATCAATCAGGTCATCCAAGAGAAAGATCTATAAATAACCTATCTGACCAATTCTGAAAAGGCTTTTGATACAACCCTTCATAAGCGCAAATGGCCACATTCAGACCACCTTACTTGTGAGCACAAGAGTCGTTTGTCCCTACAAAGCAGCTGGTTGGTCAAAAATCTGACGTGCTCACATTTGATTGCATCCACTGAACAGCACAAACAATAAACTACAGTGAGCCAGCTGCAATCCCTCACCGAGACCTGTGAGCACCAGCAGAAGAGCACAAGTCTCGCCCCAGAAGGTCCATTCTTCTGGCTGGAGTGAGGTGACTTGTCCCACATAGCTCAAATACAGTACAGTCACATAGTTTCCTGTCTATTTCCTTAATTAGCTATATGAGGACTTATCATTTAAATGATCCCTCCCCCAAAAAAAAGGCAGGTCCAAATGGTCTAGGGACCAGCTCCTCAATGTCTGGAGCATGGCTCTGAAGAACAGTGCTAAGCCAAAATAATGACAGTGCTGAGTTTGGTTGCAGTGAGTTCTTATAATGAGCTATGTCATCCAACCCAAAAATTCAATCTGAATCTTCAAATCCAACATCTCCTTTGCCTAATATGAACACTGAGGATCACCCCATCTCTTCTCCCTCAGGCCCCAGCAGACCAAATCACACTCCCCAAACCTACAGACAATTCTTATCGGCATCCTGGAGTTGTGGGTCCACAGCACTGACAGTCTGAGAACTGCTCAAGACCCTGGAGTACAAGAACGTGATCAAAATCCTCTCTGACATTCTTAAGGAATTCCTAAGGAGGTCTTTAATAATGTAGCCCTCAGGTTAAATAAATATCTTTGATCAACAGGGCATAGTTATTTATTATTCATTTGCTTCTATGCAAGAAATACAGGTCACTGCTCAACCAGGCACTGTCACATTCGTTTTTAACTCATCTGGAGATAAGTCTTTATTTATTGGAAATGATCATAATCCCATTGGCTTCAATAGAGTTTCATGAGCTGAAGTCATCAGCTAATCCATATCATAGTTACTAACTGATGATCTTTCCCAAGCAATTAAAGCTGTGTCCCTCAGATGACATATGGTTTCCTATTAAGAATTCAGAGTTTAGATGGGGGATCAGTGGTTCCTCACAGGGTTATTTGAAGCTAATGAAAATCTGAGAATATTTTCTCCATAAATAATTATTTTGGCTCAAATGTTTTTCACAAAGCCCAAACACATTCAGCATTTATTCAGTTTGTTTACAGTAATAATCACCATCTTGATTTTCAGTGGATTTATCCTGCCTCACCAGTGTGCTCCTCCTATGGATCTGCTCCACACACTCACTACCATTTTAGTGGCTGGGCTGATAGAGTTTTCTTTCTTATTTGCTGTAGGGGTTTTTTTCTATCCTCATGAGCAAAAATAATAATGAAACTCTACTTAATGCTTGTATTGTTTTCCAAAGACTACTTTTCGCTGAAGTAAGTGTGGGGACAGAATTTTTTTTTTTTTTAATGAAATAATACTGTTTACTACTAAAAATATTTAATCATAATTACATTAGGAAACATACATAAAAGCTAAGTAATAAAATAAAATGAGTTGGAGAACACAAAGGGGGGAAAAAAGACAGAAAGGATTAAGTAGAGTCATATAAGGAATAGATTCTATTTAATGAAAATTTCCACAGTGTTCAACATTTTTATTATGGTTAATAGCACTGTGCTTCATTTTGTCTGCAGTAATTGTGTATCCTTAATGAATGGGCACTCTTATTTCCCCATTGAGCACTGACAGAAATTAATAAACCTAATTCTGTAGGTTTAAGTTTAATTCTAGTGAAATATATAAAGCAGTTACATTTTCACTTAGCTACTAACTGGAATAGAAATGGGTTTAAGCTTTTCAGCAGCTTAATAGGGAACAAATTGGGTTTTCTTTTATTTCTTTTTTTTTTTTTTTCTCCTTCAGTACTTGGTTCTATTTTTGTTGCTGTGTGCAAGAAAGGACATGTCACGGCTGGTGAGGCTGAACCAAGCCCATATTGAGTGTTGTTAATTTACTTTCTTTTTTTTTAGTATGATTACTAGACTTTGTGCCAAACTTGTTGTTAATGATTGGCAAAGACCATCTTCTTGGTTTACATTTTGATAGAGATCAGGCTGCCATCTAGAAAGCTCTGCTCTCACAGCACTCTGAAGACAAGCTTCCAGGTTCATTCCTCACCTGGTCATGCCAGGTTGCAAACACAGAAACAATATGGAGCTGAGCAAGAACTGGGTGAGAGAATTGGGTGATTTCCCACCTTCCACCAAATTTCAGAAGAAACAGAGGAGTCCCACCTTGAATGTCACGTGTTGGGTGTACACAGCCACATCACATGAACAAAATCCATACCTCTTCCCAGCACAGGACCTCAGCCCTGAGCCCAGCACGTAACACATGGCACTTTCACACAGCCTCGACCCCACAGTGTAAAACATCCCTTGATCTCTGCAATGGTCCCTTGCTAGCAGAGGGCATGGTGTAACACCTCAAAACCGACACTGAAGTGACTTTGCAGGAAGGTAAATAACTCAAAAGCACAATCTGGGATTCAAGGCAGAATTTGACAGTGAGACTCTGAGGTGCAGCGTTCTGCTGCTGCTGAGACCCAGGCAGTGACACTAACGTGGGCCTTGTTTCTTTTTGGATTAGCAGTTTCTAAAAGAAACTCCAGGTGCTGAAGGGAGCCATTTTAAGAGGCACCACTGAGCGCCTGAAGGACTTGGCATGTTCACTTTTGAAAGAACCAATAGTGCGACCACAGGTGGGCAATAGTGAGACAATCACTTTCTAAAATACATCATTTTAGAAACAAGAATAGAAACATCAGTCTGGCATCATGACAAAAGTGTTCTTTGGGGAATAATTATATGGATTCTTCGTATCCTACAGTTTCATTTTAGAGTGGGCCAAATCCCCAGCTGGTTTAGATCAGCAGCTGA